>NC_092057.1:18749113-18936613 GCF_039877785.1 Chaetodon trifascialis
TTTGACAACTCCCCGGTGCTGCAGGACTGGGTCACGGCCACCGACATTAAAGTCGTCTTCAGCCGGTTGCACACTTTCGGCGACGAGAACGAGGACGACTCGGAGCTGGCCCGGGACTCGTATTTCTACTCCGTGTCGGACCTGCAGGTCGGAGGGAGATGCAAATGCAACGGACACGCGTCTCGGTGCGTAAAGGACCGGGATGGGAGTCTGGTGTGCGAGTGCAAGCACAACACCGCCGGGCCGGAGTGCGACAGGTGCAAACCTTTCCACTACGACAGACCGTGGCAGAGAGCCACAGCCAGGGAGGCCAACGAGTGTGTCGGTAAGTCCATCCACTGCCCTCCATCCGGCGGCGGCTGTCACTGATGCTGAGCGGAGCTGCTCCACATGTAGGATACATTTTATTTGTGGTGGTTGGACTGAAAGGTGTGATTTTAAGAGAAACTGTCGGCTGCACTGAAAATGTTTCATTGGCAAAGAAAGAGATCAGGCGTTGTTAGGTGGATAGATGAGACAGTGGAAAACAGTGGAATTTGGCCATGCGAATTTATGCGTTTGATGGTATTTTGCATAGCTTAATAATAATGATATTAATAGGAATAATAATATAATTTTATTATATTTTACGACTAATTTGCCACTAGTTTTACAGCTTCAGTTCATCAATTCCAAACTTGAACATTCCCTTTAAACAAAGCCACAGCAAAGCCACATTTTTTCCTGATACTCTGGCGCAGGTCCACGAGCAAAAATTGGGTTGAAGTCACATGCAACATGAAAACGCAATTTGACAGTCCATTTAGCTTGCTGAGGGCCATAATAGAGGCTTTTAAACCACCTCAAACGGGACCGCTGAGCCCAATCATCCACAGGAACATTTCTCAGAGCTCGACTTCACCGCTGCAATAAAGCGAAGTCTTTTCATTTATTTGAAGTATCCTGCAACAAACCCACCGCAGTGGTAATTGCACACGTATTTTATTATCATCCTAAAATCATTTTCAAAGTCAAAATCAGCCTATCAGGAAGAATCAAAATGTCAGGTGTTGTGGTTGAGAATAAATAATATGAATGTATTATTATTAACGTGTAAATTATGTATTTATTATTATATTCGAATATATTCTAACCAAACCTTTGTCAGAATTGTATATTTGAATAATGCTATTTGCTCTGGTTTTATTGCATTAATTCTGTGTTTTAAATTGAATTTAAAATTAGCAACAGAGAAGGTTAGTTTAATTTGAATATTTTCAAAAATGATTATTATTCACTCACAGTTATGATCAAGGCACAACTGAAAAACAAGCTGAGACAATGGGCAGTCGTGCATTTAAATGTATCACTACATAGCACAATTTTTTTTATCCTAAAATGAAAGCAGGTGCAACAAAAAAAAAAGAAGAAGAAGAAGAGGCAGATCTTTGATGGTATCTGTGCTGCTGAGCCAACATGTTTCATCAGCCGCAGAGAGATCAAAGTGATCAAACTTACAGTAGTTTCAGTGTTTGTGTTTTATTATGGCCTTGACATATGAACCCAGATTGTGCAGGATCCTGGATCTCTGGCCAGGTTTCTGTCAATTTAAACTCTGCACTGTGCAGCTACAATAAGAAATGAAGCCTGGAGTTGTGAGAGATGGTAGGAAGATTCTTTGAACAGATTTATGAAATAACTGAATCATGTTGTTTTCCAAGTAGAGTGTGCGTCACCAAGTATCACGCATGTCTGAAGCTGTCCAATTTCCCAAAATGTGCGGCCTTGTGTGATTTGTGGCATTGTTTTTGTTTTCACTTTTATTTCAATTGTTGGACAGAAAAGAGTTCGAATCACGAAGACTTCAGGGAAACAGAGACTTGGCATAATTTGATGTTGGCTTGCGCTGAGGAGGTTGAGGTGGGGACAAGGGACAGAGAGGCAGAAAGATGTTGAAGAGAGAGTCTGAAAACCTCCGTGTGACTCCGCACAATCACAGAAGACGCAGCCAACAGGAACCCAAAGCTGCATATTTGTCATTCGGCTGCAGGTTTGCAGGGAGAGAGGCTCCATGTTGTTTGACGGTCACGGCATATATCAGCCACTTTGACGCGTAGCAGCTGTTTAAAGGGTTTTTGTGTGCTGGAGTCGTCCGCTTCTAAAGCTCTGACATAGTCTCACCGGCAGATATGACGGTGTTGCTGAACCCGCAGACGCAGGTCGGTGGACATATACATTCTTGACATGCTGTGTGACTCCTGAGACATCTATAATGTGTTAAAGAAAGCAGTGAAACCAAGATATAAGGTGATTTTGTTTTATTTTATTGTCAGATAACCAATGCCAGTCTGACATATTTAACGTGGAGGCCAGCTGACTCTGCTGAGTAAATTTCTTGCTTTGCCCTGTAGTAAAATTAAAAACATGTTTAATAATGTGGCAAAAAAAAAACTATTTTTAAAGTCCTTTACAGAGAGAACACAAAGGATCGGAGGGGCAGGTTTGTATGGTCAGCCTGTCCACTCCTCACATTCATGTCATCGTTTAAGAATCTTATAAAGAAAAACAACAGAATAAACTTTAGATTCTCATTCGGCCAAGAAGCCCTCACTAATAAAGCCTGCTGTGGGGAGAATTCCAGCAGCCAGACAATCCGCAACTATTTCACTGCTGCATTTACGACAAAATTTCAAAGTGGAGGGAGATTTTGAATTTACAGCTTTTGGATATCTACATCAGCTGCAGTGATACATGTGGACGAGAAAAAAAACAGTTTATGCACAACAGCTCCTAAACTCAAGCATTGAATTGTTTCCTTTAGTCCATATCCTCCATTTTCAGTCATTTTTACCAGACTAGCCTGTGTGCAGTACATTTCACACTGGAGCCATAAAGCCTGACACTTACTGCATCCATCATGTTGTCAGCGAGACAGTTAGTTTTCGACATTAGGTTATGGAAATGTGTGTGTGTGTGTGTGTGTGTGTGTGTGTGTGTGTGTGTGTGTGTATGAGCTAAATCAAAGGCAGAATCTGGAGGAGAAGAAGAAATCACCCTTCTGTCAGGGCAGTGAACAAAGGAAGAAGGTGTGTTAGATGGATGGGTGTGTTCAGTGAGACAGCTTCAGTGATCACGCCGATATCCCAGAGTTTGTTGTTGCGCTCCCATTAATGACAGGAGCGTCACTGGGCCCTCGTGAGGCTGAAGTTATCACAGAAGTGTAAAGGTCTGGCACTGTGTGGGGTCAGAACTGAAGTGAGGTATCGAGTCCTCCGATAGTCCCCGATCTTCACTTCTCACCAAAAAAGAAGCAAAGAGAAAGAAAGAACTCTGGAAAGAAGAAGAAAAAAATCACAAAAAGACGTTTGAGCACAGACGTCTGTCTCTGTGTTTCTCTTGAAGTGCACTTTGCTGATTACTTCCATCAGGACCTTAAAGGACACTCAAGCGCTCCTGAGCGTGCACCTCGATCCATTTGGGTTATTGGCTCTCCACAGCGAAGGAAAAGCTTCTAACGCAATGAGTTCCACAGCCAGCACCACAGACTTGACCGAGACCTGTTTCCATCTCAGTTTAGAGGTGTTAATCCAGGTTTGCAGCAAAGGTAGAAGGAAATGTTTTCACTGCAACAAAATCATGGGTGCACCATGCATCCACCTGCCGGCCGCATCGACTACACCATGAGCTCCTCCACAGAAATCCCACTCGAGTCACGTAGTAAGGAAGGTGACATTGTTTTAGACTCGCTGAAGAGAAACGGCCCCTCCAGAGAAACATTCCCTCAATGTAAATTAACTGTAAATGTCACCTTTATCCCCTCACTTAGCCTGTTTTCAGGTTTGAGCAGTTTACTTGACATGATAGGGAAGGGAAAAAAAGAAAAAAGAAAAAAACGAAGAAGAGAAAATGTCTTGAATAATTCAGGAAGATTAGAAAGACAGCTTGAAGGCATGCAGAAACAGGGGACCGACACTGCACCACAGAGAGGAGCAGGGATGGAGGGAGGGGCTGGAGATGGAGCAGGATGACAATAGTGAAAATGAAAGAGACGGACGTAAGCCAGAGAGGGGGAGCGTGAGGAGGAAAATTTGTGAGGCAGAGGAACGAGGGAAATAAAGAGGCAGTGGAGTGACATTTCCATGGCCTGTGGGCTGGCACAGTATTTTGACAATTGTCTTTTTTCGCAGGCGCCCCTTATTGGACCAGTGGGACTGTAAAGGCTGCAGGGACAGGAAGAAACTTTTTCTTCCTTTCTTCCTCTGAGAGTTCTGTCAGTGCATTGATACTGTAACATATCAGTGACTTGGAAGGGATTGGCTGTAACCTTCCCGTCAGCCTCGCTGCTGATACTCCCACTCCCGAAGCCCAGTATCAGCGGGGTGATTTGAACAGGCCTGCTGCTTGTTTTGCCTCATTATCTTTTTAATCTACACGGCAGAAATCACAGAGTACGCTGAAATGTTCCCAGGTGCTGCTCAGAGGCATCTGACTGACAGGAGCAAACATGCAGTGCAGAGAAGCTGACATGGTTGATTTGATACTCATTATTATAATTGAGTTATAAAGCCGCAACTTTGTATAGGCGCAAAGAAAAAAAAACTTTTAAGTTGCTGCATGTGGGTACATTCAGCGCCTCGACGAGATGTGAATTTTAGCTAAAGCAAAATGTCCAAGCAAACACAATCACTTAAAAACAGCTGTGCCCTCACTGATCTTTGGTGCTGTTTTTCTTATTTTCACGAACTACTGCCCAAACCTTGATGATGATAATTCCAGCAGGACCACAGTCGAGTTTGATCTTGCAACAATTTGGGGATTTTGTGCAGTTTCTATGACAGAATTAAATGAAAGTTAGTTTCTTGCTAACCTTTATGCACCAGCTCTCATCCAGCACCAAAAGTGCAGAAATCTAAGTTGTGCCCTAAATAGCCAGAAAAGCAATGCTGTCGTCAGACATGAACCCTTTGGCGTCATCGTGGAGACGTCCAGTTATAGGAAAGATCCAAGCTGTTGAGATTGTTTCTGTTCAGCCTCCTTTGATTGAGGGCAGGTTCATGCTCACGTTGTCTCCGTCAGGTGTTGCTGAACTTGAAGTAGACAGTTCAGGTTGAAGAAACGGGTTTAAATGCATCACTAAAGAAATGTTTCCAAGGAAAACATTCAGAGGCTAATCATATGTGATAGTGAGGTAATTGCTGCATGCTTTGCTGAGGTGTTTGCAGCCATCCTGCACACGTCTGTGAATGACAGCTGAGCTGAGGGCAGAACCATCTGCACTGCAGTATGTATCATCCTATCAGTCAGACGTGTTTGCACATAGACGTGATGCAGAGTCAGGTGGCGATGTTCTACAGGCCTTTCCTCAGACGTCTCCTTGCTGTCATGTTCGCTTGGTACCTTTTGGACGTGACTGAAGGTCTGGTTAATGTTTGAACCGCTCACCGTGTGCTTTTATAAACCGGCATCCTTCATCTTCAAAGGTGCCGGCAGGATGCATTGTTAGTCCCGGCCACAGCAAACAAAGCTGGGAATAAACTGACTGAGTAGCTTTGCACTTTGCACTGTCTCCCTGTTCCTCACCTTCACTCCTTCTTCAGTCAGCACTCACCTCTGTCTGCACACACCTGCGGGCATGCACATATGCACACACGCACAGTGTTTCCACAGGTCTTTCCACAGTTCAAACGAGGCCGAGCGGCCTCTGTCTCACTTCAGGAATCTCTCTCGCCTGCGCTCTTATCAGTCTTTATGACTCGTTTTTGTAAACCGCCGCAAAAATAAGCCGCTCATGGTCCAGATGAGCGGCTCACCCTTTTCGATTTTGAGACCTGTTCTATCTCTCAAACAGACAGAAACATGGCCACTGAGCCAGCACATACTGTAAGCAAGGCTGACGGTACGGTATATCAAGTGCTGCAGTCGAACGCAAGAAAAGGCAGCCAGGAAAGATACACACAGATACACACTCGCAGTGAGAAGGAAGTTTTAATGACAAACTTTTTGCAGCGTGTTAGAAGATCACAGGAGACTCTGCTGGTTTGCATGTGTGTTGAAATGTCCGTTTGTTGCCAATGCTGCTGTTGACTCATGAATACTGGGAGTGTGTGTGTTTTTGTGTGTGTGTGTAGGTCAATAGTCACAGCTGTTGAGCGCCTGAGAGTGTGACTGGTTATTGCAAATACACTGATTATAAAAATCACGCAGTTGGTTAGATTTATTGGTGAACGCTTCAGTGATATGATGTGAGAGAAAGTGCTCCAGCTCTGTGTGATTATGGACACGTGAACTCAGGGACCAATGGAGAATTTTTCTAAATAAGGGGACCATTCTTTACACAGCAGGGCCCAGTGCTTTGAGGGCGTCTGGGTCATCGTCCCTCAGGAAAATTTCAGTATTAGACATGTCATTTCCTGCATGTAAATAATCACAAAACAGCAAATCAACAAACACAAAAATTCAGGTGCCAGACGATCTTATTCATATATCATTTATTCTCTCAAAATTCAGCCAATGAAGTGCTCTGAGGGGAACTGGGGTACTTCATGGGCCAATCAGATTTCGGATTGGACTGATACCGCTGTGGTCCCGCCCCCGCACTGTCTCTATTTGTCATCCAGTTGTTGGTTTTTACCTTGTGAACTGAAAATAGATTTAAATGTCTTGGTTGGTGACTGGGGGTAAATTCTGTTCCCGGGCCCTCGAACCATCCAAACTGTCACCAGGCCTGTGTCAAAGGAAGACACAGCTGATCCATTTTAGCTTTGGGCACTGATAATTCAGATGTCTGGCTCCAGCGGGATATCAAAGTATTTGTATTAAGCATCATAATGATAATTATGATGATTAAATAAAGTAATTACAATCAAAGGACTTTCATAAAACTGCTACGTTGAGCACTCCTGTACAATCCCAGGAGTGAGATCATTTGTAATTGCAGTAATTTAGGCTCAAATGGAAGCAATAGATGTGACAACTAGCGCAGATACTGTTGAGTATGTTGAAGCATGGATCTTGAAGCTATTAATGTCAGTGTTTGGCAGCGGCCCGTTTTAGCTGGAATTTTGGGACTAGTTGTTGCTTGCCATGAGGCCTGTTCAAGAAACAATTCAGTTTTGATGGAATTCCTTTTTTTCCACAGATAATAAATTCTGACAGGCCTTTGAAGAGTAAATGAGTTTATATTAAAACTTGCAGATAAGGCAGTCAGTTAACACGTAATTAGAAAGAATGCATATCTGTGTTTGCGTTGAGAGAAATAGGAGGAAGGCTGCCACCATTCATAAAACTAGAAACTGAACCCAAATAAATCTGGAACTGTGTTTTTCTCGAGCTATATCTGCTTGTTTTCTGCTATTCGTCTCGAGCGGGGAAAGATCATTTTCATAACCATCCGTTTTCCTGCCTTTGACAAAGCTCAGGTCGCACTGCTTGGGGTGATGGAAGGCGTTCACTCGTCAGAAAAGACAAAATCTCTTCTGAAATTTCACAGTCCGTGTGACTGTTGTTGAATTCAGGGTCCTTTGGGCAAACTGCACATTTCTGCGGCCATGGTTTTGTTTCATTGCTTTGGCTACAACACATAATGCAACACAGATCCCACTCACAGTGTGAGTCCGCATTTTTAGCCAGTGCGTGTGTGCATGTATGAGTGCGCGCACGCTCGTACCAGAAATGGAACCTCGGCCTTGTTTTTGAGAAACGGCTTGGTCAGAAGCCATATTGCCTCTGAAGGAAAGCCATATTGCGTTACTCAGTTGGCTTCTGGCCTGCACTCACTTCCTCTTGTCACCCTCACTGGTGCTTGAACTCAACGTGGACTGTTGCTGGTTTATCACAACATTCAGGCCATCCTGGACACAAACTCACATTTTCATCATCATTATAATCATCACTCTCCCATTTGTTCTGATCAGAAAGATCACTGCTGCATACCTGTGGGTGAAAACATCCTCTGCGTGTGCGTCTTGCATTTCAAATGTCTCTGTCCAATCTGTGGCTCTCAAAGCAGCTGGTGATAATTGGTTGTGCTGATGAGATCCAAGCGGATCTTTTCTCCTTCTCTCTATCCCTCAAACACAGCGCTCCGCTTACCAGCTTACTGTTATGTTTTTACGCTGTCAGGTTTATTCTCAAGATAGATCTCTGGGCGTGCTGCACGCTAAAGATTTACACCAATCTGATTAATCCTTTTCAAACCACACACATGAAGCAGGCCTTCTTTACAGCGATGACAGCTGTTTCATTATTTTTATTGGACAGCATGCTCTTTGACAGAGCCAAGGGCTCCATCATAGCTGGTCATCATAGGTGCAAAAAGTTAGATGCATTACAAATTTACAAAAACAGTGTCCAAACACGACTAGGATGGCTCCCAAACATCTGCAAAAGTGCTGCGAGTTGTTGCAGAGAAGGCGTTTGAAGGACATGAGGGATACAGGCAACTCACACACACATGCACACACATGTATAGATACACACTACTCAACAGGTCGCTCATCATGTTGAACTCCTGCAGTGATAGACAAACACAAGATCCTCCTCTAAGTCTCTGTTGATACCTGCCTCTGCCGTCTGCCACTTATCTGTTTATGTTTGTGTGTGTGTGCGTTGTATGAGTGTTTCCATGTGTCTTTCTTCGCCGCCAATAGGCCTTGACTCTGTACAGCATATTTATTTCTGCTGTAAAACGTGTGTGTGTGTGTGTGTGTGTGAGAGAGAGAGAGAAAAAGAGATTGTGCAAGCGCGTGCAAGTGTGTCTTGTATTCTGCTTTGTCTGCCAGTGGGTTTTTATGCAAACAGTAATTCTGTCCAGGATGTGAGCAGCTATTCTGCGCCTGGGGAGACGTCTGTTAATGAATTAATTGGTGACTTGATGCCATAGTGAAAGCTCGTATTAGCCGAGGGAGGATCTCTGTGTGCTGTGGGTTTGGCAAGAACCGCGGGATGAGGTTTTCTGTGTGTGTCTGTGTGTGTGTGTGTGTGTGTGTGTGTGTGTGTGTGTGTGTGTGTGTGTGTGTGTATGAGAGAGAGAGAGAGATTGAGCAGGAGAGAGACAGAGGTGTTTGTGTGTAATGGAAAGGTTTGGTTCAAGCGGGTACCAGATGATTAGGGGTAATCAAAGCTCACGCCAGACAACATCAGCATGTGTTCACACATTAGACAAAGACACTTCAGTGCTTCGCTCATCAGCTCTATGAATCACAGCCTGCCTGTGTCTTGTATACATATCAAGCAGCCACATTTACACCGCAGAGTAAACACTGTCACACAGGGGTGACAGAGGCTAATTGGGCCATTTTACTGGACATGAACAGTAGAAAAAGTGTTTTAAGATCTGTGTCCGGCATTTGGGGATGTGCAATAAAAAGATCTGCCTTTTTGTTTCATTTCTTTTGGATACTGCAGTTGGACACCATCTGTAGGCGACATGAACGACAGGCAGAGCTTTACTCATTGTTAAGTGTGAGAAAGCTGAAAAATGCTTCACTGTATGCAGCACAGGTTGTGTTACAACGCTTTCCCCCCAGAGGAACAATATACAATTCAAATATGGTCTACATTTAAGGCCAGAACCAGAGTTCATCATTTGTTTCATTCCACACGCTCTCCTTCCAAAATCATGTGCCTCCATTACCCACAATGCAGCTTGATCTTCAACCGTTCAGTAATCCAGCCATTAGGCTCAAGCAGCGACGAGGAACGGGCTACAGAGGTCTGCTAAACCCCCAGATTTTATTCATTTTCACAATTGTGCTCTTCAGACCAGACCGAGACTGACTCAAGCGACATCACTTGAGGCAGTTTATCAGATTTCGTGCAGCCTGGTTTTATACAACAGGGAAGGAAAACACTGCAAGTGAGTGTCCTGGTTCTGTGCATCGGTGTGAGATGATGTATGCGTGTGTGTGTGTGTGTGTGTGTGTGTGTGTGTGTGTGTGTGTGTGTGTGTGTGTGTGTGTGTGTGTGTGTGTGTGTGTGTGTGTGTGTGCGTATGTGAGACCTGATCCCATGGCTGGGGCAAGTGGTGCTGTAGAGGATCAGGCCTGATGACCTCAGCAGCTCTGTGTGGCAGCAGGTTACTGCACGGTTACCAAGAGGAGGGTGAGTGTTTACAGCCAAAGCAAATATATAATGTGGACTGGAGGCAAAGGCATAGAGAACAAGAAGGCAAGCAAGAGAGAGAGAAAGTGATTTCAGGAGAAGGAACGAGCATCGTTCTCCTGCTCTGTGCCCAGGGCTGTGCCTTGCAGTGATTAGTTGATGTAATATTAATGAGATTAAACGTAAAATCTGCGTATGCTGCATTCCTTCCCCTTTCAGGTAGAAGAAACACATCACCACAGGCTCTGAAGCTGGTGCAGCATGTGTTGTTCCATTATGCTACAATTATCCAAGTCTGTTCACACTTAAAAATGAAAGCCTTGGCACAGCTTGTTACAACTCCTCCAAACTCTCCCTGTAGCTGATAGGGCGGCAACAACATCAACAACAACAATAAAAAGCAGACACTCACTTATGTGTGAGAGAGAGAGAAATAAAAGGGAAGGAGGCTTTTGTATTCGCAGCAGCTCAGCGTTTGATTCAAGGTGAAAGTCCTGGCAAAAACGCCTCTCTGGCAACAGTCGAGCTACTCGCCGACAGGACCACCTAGCATGAGCGTGAGCGCATCGGGTCTGAAGCAAGGGGTCCTTAACACTCACAGCTATCGATGATTAATGGCTGGACGAAGTTACACCCCGACACAGAGGCCTGCTGTGCAGATCAGGGCGCCCCCCTGCTGTTTCTGTAGCACACAGCTGTCGTCATCTGAGTCAACTGCAACCAGCTGGAACCTGCCTCTGAGGAATAAAGTGTCTGCGGTGGTTAATTATGTTGTAAATATTTAGACTGCACATGCAAATGAAGTTGCAATTGTCTTTAATGATAATAGATTTTAGTGATCTGAACACACATGAGCTGTTCTTTCACCTTTCCATGCATCGCTTATGCACACTGTCTCCCACAAACACACACAAATACAGAAAACACCTGTGACAGATCAAGCAGAGTCAAACAATTTCATTTTGCGTCAAACATGCTCACACGCTGCCAGAAAAAGACCTTCCCTGGAATTCCTTGTGTGTGTGTGTGTGTGTGTGTGTGTGCGTGCAGTGTCTTTGTCTTTCCCATATAAGTCATGGCACAGGCTGTGTATATGTGTGTGAATGTGTGTGTGGCAGCCTGCAGGTCACCAGAGGTTTGCAGCGCTCAGTCGTCATGGATGCCTTCAAGTCACATTTGTGTGTGTTTGTGTGTGTGTGTGTGTGTGTGTGTGTGTGTGTATAGCCAACAGTAATACAGACGGCTAAGAGTCATACATCAGCTTTTATCTTTGTTTTTAAGGATGGCAGCCTGGTGGAGCAAAACAAGCTGGTAAATCAAGCTGCATATGCAGGCAGCAGGTTGACACGGTTGCACAAAGAGATCTCAGTCAGCAGAGGTCAGTACAAAGTAGACAGATTTACAGTAAACTTGGGGAAAGGATACTTTGCAGGCAGTGCTTTCTCTTAGGCTGATATGTATGATTTTCTGATTAATGGTAAGAAGCAATCTGTGTTCACCTTTTGAAGGATGATTTTCACGAGAAAAAGTAAGACCAAAGGCTTGTGTACATGCCTGTGTATGTTTGGTTGTGTGATGTGGAATGCAGACTTCTCAAAGGGTGCTCAGGGTAAGTTTGCAGGGTCATCTCAATTTGCCAGGGGTGATCCCAGGTTAATCCATCACTCATTAGCTCTCACGGATAACACACATAGTGGGGTGAGGGGCCGCGAGTCCACACTTTCTCTCTCAGTCACCTTACACGAGAACACACCATGTTCTGCCTCTCTGTCTTTCAGAAAAGAGTAAAAAAGACAAAACAAATGGAGAGCATCAGAGAGTAAAAGCCATGCCCTCCCCTGCTCTGCCAAACGCTTTTTCTCCCTCATTAACCCCTTCGCCGTGCTAGCCCTGCTCCCTCTGAGGACAATGCAGCCAATTAATTAGGCTCGGTGTCCAGCCGAGAGCAGAGAGGAGCTCTGGAAAAGCACTGGCCTCAGCTGATTTAGCGCCTCTGTAGAAGGCCCTTTATGGAGAGAGAGGAAAGTGAAAGAGAGACTATGGGGGGGGGGGGGGTGACTTGACTAGGCCTGAAGACACAGTGAGAGAGTGAGGGAGGGTGAGAGAGATAAAGACAGAGGCTCTTGACTCAGCGTGCTACCACTAAGTGCTATTTAAATAGCTTCCACTGCTGCTGCCGGGTCTTGCAGGATGAGGGCTGCCTCTATAGCCATAATGCAGTGTGTGTGTGTGTGTGTGTATGTGTGTGTGTGTGTGTGTGTGTGTGTGTGTGTGTGTGTGTGTGTGTGTGTGTGTGTGTGTGTGTGTGTGTGTGTGTGTGTGTGTGTGTTTGTGTGTGTTGCATGGGCTCCTCAGCAGCTGTGGGGGCAGAATCAGTCATCAGGTTCCCGTGTGAGTCCCCTCTCTGCTTCTAATAACAAAAGGCCCATATCACTGGAGATGACAAAGCAAACAAATGGGCCTAATTACTGAGGGGAGGGGGGGGGGTCGATAAGGAAATTATCAGGAAATTGCATCATTAATGGTAATATTTGTGTTATGATATGATGGTTCATGGTGAAAATTCATTTCTAAATGGGGCCCCTCTGTGCTTTCTCTGAAGCTAAGACCTGGGCCCGTGTGACACAGAGGGAAAACCTTGGCCTTGGCCTCGTTCGCACCGTCTATCTCCTGCTCTTGAACCTTGCTTGCAGATATTGAAGTGATTACGCATCAGGTCTCTGTAGGTATCCAGATGTCCATCTGATGATAAAACAGAACCTGGAAAATGTATTTCACCCCCCACCCCCCCGGTGGAGCTCCCCTCCCTTGTTTTTGGTTGTATTTTTCTTCTCAGACTTTCTCCTGCGCGGCTGGGACAGGTCGTTGGCTTGAGATGAAAGTTGAGGTGGAGCATGAGGGATAACCGACGGGAGATGGTTCTCCTGTCTCCCAGGGTATCCGTGGAAGACGGGAAGAGTGGGGTGAAGAAAGAGGTAGACGGATAGAGAGATGGAGCCCAGCCAGAGGCTCCCAGCCCTCTCCTCTCCCCCTCGGCCTTGTCTTTCCCCCGGTCTGTCAGGGGGCTGTGGGAGTATCAACAGTAGCTGATGCAGACCCTCTTCCCGTCAGTAATGTGTAGCTTTGTAGAGTTTGAGAATGCAGACTTTTTTATATTAAGCTCGCTCCAATTCCTGCAACCGTGACTCCAAGAAATTGAATTTATATACTAATAATTTGTTTCACCAGTTATGTTTTGAGTGGAATTTCTGCTTCAATTATGTTCCCTGGCATCGTTTCCTCTTGTGCAGGAAGCGCTACTCTCACTGTATGAGCTGCACACCAGTCCTGGAGAGGTGGTCAGGGTGGATGGCGGTCGTACAAAGTGGAGTCCTGCTTGTAGTTGGGTTTAGGCATCAAAAGCACTTTGGGTTAGTTCAGGGAAAGATTGTGGTTTCAGTTAAATGTTAATAAGGTTAATAAAGTTACTGATTGAACCAGTCTTTCCTGAACCTTATCCAAGTGCTGCGTGTGCCCTAAACATAACCATAAAAGAATATGAGCTATTAGATGTAGATGTAATTTCAAGGAGACAGAGTTGACTCTTGGTATTTCCATGCCCGGCGAAGGAAAATGCGCTAAGAAATCTTGTTTCACTTTGTCTACAAGTGCCAGAAACAAGGCTAATAAGACAAATCGATAAAAGGTACAGCAGGTAAAGAATTACTGAATTATTTGTACCCTTTTTGGTCCATTTTTTGACACGAGTAAAATAAATTACACAGAAAGTTCTAATAAGGGGTTAAATGATTGATATTTTTTAATGTGTTAGTCAACTTTTTGCAGAAGTTTTTTTTTAAACAACTTAATTTTAGTCCCAATAATAACCAGGTGGAACATTTTGTTCATCAGCTTCACTGTTTTGAGTCCGTAAACCAACGAGAGAAATTACTTTCTCGGTTAAGGACATTGTTTCACTTCTTGCTATTTAAGGGCTTGAAAGTCCTATCAGAAGAGCTGATAAATGATTTGTCAGACAGACGCTTCAAGAAAGTAAAGATCACTTCAGAAGTCTGTCTTTAGAGCCGGTGGCCTTTGTCCCGCCTCCCTGTGACAGCCACCACTTCATTATCCAGGAAACATGGAGCAGCACAGTCCCCACTTGGAGAAGGAAAGACAGTATTGGGTTTCTGCGAGCGGCTTCCAGAGCGGCGGGCGGGAAATGAAATTAAAGTCAGAGCCCCAATAACAAACAAGGTCAGTGAAAAATAAAGAAAGAGGTGATTGAAAACAAAGATAGAGAGAAAAAAGAAACAGAAGAGCGGGATTTAAGGAAAAGAACAACAGTGGCTAGTGTTGGGTTGCTGCCTCGGCCAGTGGCCTCATCGGAAATGACACCTCTCTTGCAAACACAGAGGATTTTTATATTTTGGACAACACAGTGTAGATTACAGTGTGGGCGAGTTGTGAACGTGTTGACAGGGGGGTACTTGCACAGATGGGAAAATAGATATTAGAAACAAGTGTTTTCAGAAGCATGCACTCACAAGAAGTTGATAAATCTTGACAACTGGATCGAGTTGATCCATATCAAACGTCGTCATCAGCTGCAAGATGTTAAGGCGCAAACCCCGCAGTAAGAGGTCAAAGCATTTTCTCAAGTCATTTTCATTAGATTAAGTTTAAGTGGCCTATTTGATAATTATAGTCAATTTTCCAGGCCCACTGAGCTGCGCAATCATCCTGTAGCTGAGAGTCAACCACATGCCAGAGCAAATATAAAAGAATATACAGAATCAATAACGCACTGGGGGTAATATTATTCCTGACATAAATTACACAACCACTTACATTTCACTGGAAAGCTCGGCACGCTCGTCGGCCAGGCAGCTCACAACAGTCGTAGTGTGAGGATGGAAGTCTGCGATTATCTGTTGAGCTTTTGGAATCGATCTTCCTCCCGCAGCTCAACATCCCTGCGATTCCACACCTCACAGTTTATGCACAAGTCAGGAAGTAGTGCGACCTTTATGTAGCGAGGCGGGAAATAAAGGTGTGCAGGTCAGGGAGATGGCTGGGTGTGCAGCATGTCCAACGATCACGCTGACATGACTGCGTTTTAGTGGCCCGACCTTAAAGATACCTTGACTGTAATGTATTTGAGCACAATTCCAAATCATTTTTGGATATCTATATATTTTTATACTAGACTGTGTCCATTCCAATGATCAGCTGGACTCTTTTATCACCCAGGAGTTTGTTTTGTAGTTCCATAAGCTTCCAGCTGCTGCAGCCTTCTCCAAAAAGTTTGAACCTTTGGCTCGGCCCTGTCTGAATAAATCATCATTTGAAATGAGACATTAGACAAATAAAGAGGCGCTCCACCTCCTGTCTTTAATCTTTCATATGTGAGGCATCAATAAATCCTCAGTTCATTTCCCTCGAGCAAGCGTCGTAATCTTTCTATTCAGAAAACGCTGCTGCCCTCCTGTTTGCTTTCCTTTCCACCGACATAAAACTTTCTTTGTTCTTCCTCTCTAAGTTTCAACTTGCACTTGCTGTTATCTTAAAAATAACAACCATTGTCTGTCGTCACATTATTAGCGCAGCAAAATTGTGCTTTGATTGCAAAGTTGACTCTCAGCGTGTGTCAGCCGTTTGCTTGCTCTGGCAAAGACCAGTCCTTCCCTCACTAATTGCCTTCTACCGATGACTAAATTACAATGAGGTTTTGGGTTTCTGGATCAGAGGGGTCTCTTTTCCTCCTTCTCTACTTCCTCAACTGTATCCTTCCTGCCTGAGTCTTAAGTGTCACATTCGCTTACGGAGGATATGAATTGCTGTGAATTTTGTTTGCCCCGCAGAAGAGAAAAAAACAACCTTGAAGGGCTACTGTTCCCACATTGCAATTAGAGCAGTGGATATATGTAAATGTGTGTATATGTATCAGTGCACTTGCATGTTTTTGTGAGTGAGGGCCAAATTCGCACAGAGCAGCAGGCACGATGCCACAGCAGACGAGTGCTGTAAATGTGGTTCTGGAGCCAGTACAGTACAAACATCTCCGCTCCATCAGTGTCAGAAACAATCTGCATGGACCAAACCAGCTGCCACACCGCCCGAACACACCCGTCTGCTGCAGCACGGCAGCACGCTCCTGTTTTTACACTCATGACGAACCCCACCAGAGCTTTACAGAGCAACTGGCAGACTCTTATTCTGAAAGGAGGCCGTTGACTTTATTGATCCCACTATGGGGAAATTCAATAGGAAATAAAGAACGCGAGCAAAACAAACAAAAAAGTGAAAATGTGCTTTTTTTCTTTTTTTTTTTTCTTTTTTTTTTTTTACAAACAAACGCCAAATAGCTTAAGTGAAATATCAAATCAGAACAACTGAAACACGTGCATGCACTGTACTGCAGGTGCATTATACAATTTTTGAAATTTTACTCACAAAATAATAAATATAGACTTTATGTATTTATTACATGCACTGTACTGCCATGTCACGCCTTTTTTCCAATGATGTTCGGCTTGTTTTATTGGTTTTCAAATGAATCACGGTTGATTAAAATGGCTTTTTAATAATTTTTGCAGATAAACGTAATGAAGTTAAACAGGTGTTGAATTTATCTGTCCTCACAGGCAGGACAAATTGGAGAATTTGCTGAATTAAGGTCAGATCATTTTTTTTATAGCATCTGTTGATCAGAGTATAACACTGTCTTCACATCTTTGATGATGTCTGTATATACATTGAATTCCAGTGACACCACCGGTTTATTTATGGTTGCGGTGAGAAAGCAGACCTTCACTGGAACACATTACAAGCTGTTCTCTGCCTGTCTCTACCTGCGTTACCGCAACAAACTATATATATGACAGATCGTAGCATATTCTATCAACTGTCAGCCGGCCAACGCAGTGGTTTTATCTGTGAAGCGACGTACAGTAATAGTCGCTGAGCCTGGACCGCGTGCCTCTCATGTTAAAGATCAACTCAATGAGTAGAGGGATCTAACATGAGCTGCTCTGAAAAACAACATGGAATATGTTTGATTCGCATTCATAGCATCATATTCCTGATGGTCTTGGCTCCTGACTCACGATAGCTGAGGTTGAAACACAGCAAAGATTTCTTTTCAGAGCCCAAAGGCAACATGTGCCATAAAAGTGATGCATATGCATGCACACACTCTTGCCACATTTTGATCCTTTTGATCCTCTCCAGCTCTTTGAAATGTGCTGCACGATGTGGCCGCTTTGCTCCCCGTCACTTACTGTAACTGTGCATGTGCTCACTTTCCCCATAGCTTCGTAAGTCAAATGTATTTTATATATACATATATTTATATAGAGCTCATGATTACTGTACTCGTGAGTCTGAGAGATGCTGATGAAGTCACATAAGTGCTGATCACGGCTTAATGGCTCATTAATAATCAGCTCAGAGTTCATCTTGTTGCTCACTGGTGTTCCCTGTCCATCACTGATTCCTTCTAAGTTGTTACTCATGCTTCTCCCAGCCCAATAGTCTGCCCTGCATCTTGTTCATTGGTTCTGTCGTATCAGCTTTTCTGCCACAGCCAGGCAAAATCTTGTTTCTTTGTGAGCTCATCCCTCCACTCTCTGCTGCTTTTTCCAAGAAAAACGCATGAGCTGTGACAGATGCAGTGCCTGCCGCTGGCTTCACACTCCATTTATGACCAAGGCGTCTACACCGAGCGGACTTTAAAGCCTGGAACATGGGTGGAGAAAGCACGGGCTGCCACAGCAACAAATTGTTTCCCCCTGTCCACTCTCAAAGGTGCACACACTGAGGGGTTTAAGATAAAACAAAGAAGCGCAGGACGCTGAGGAATTCAGGTTAAAGTTTTAGTTTTCAATAATGGATGAGGGCTGAGGACAATATGAGGAGAAGGGGCAAACGAAAAGAGGACAATAAACGTGTCACAGAGGTGAAGGAGCTGTGCTCTGAGGTTTTCAGATTTATGGCTTTCAGCGGCTTCCCGCTCACTCCCCCCTCTGGATAGGAGAGTTGGTGGCAAGAAGTCAAAAATGTACAGTGCACACACACACATGCACAGTCCCACACACACACACACACACACACACACACACAGACCTCTTCAGCTACATTTCCCCCATCATTCCCCCGCATGCTGCTGTCTGCTTGAAGTCTGCTTTCAGGCCAGATGCAGTAAAGAAGTGCGATATGTACTGAGATGATCAGTGATCCCAGGTTCTGATTTATCTTGGCTGAGGCGGTTAAAATGTCTCTCTGATTGCACACGTTGACGTCCCAGCCTCACTGTCTGTTTGCTCTCTCGCTCAAACAGCTGGATAATCACGCTCGTGTAGCACAGTGCGGTTTGTTTGTCTTTTTTTTTTTTACTTCTTTCTTAAGCCTTTAAACTGTTTATCCTGCACAGTCCTGTTTGCCTTCTGCTGGAGCTGCAGAGTCTTGAATGAGATTATCTCTGTCAGCGCGTGGTTTTAATATGTATAGGAGTGGTCAGCTTGGTCTTCTCATTACGATTGAAATGCCGTCTTCTGACAGGACAGATGGGAGAAGTCCTGCAAAGTGATGCACAGGCGATCCGTGTAAAACCACCGCTGCTGATACTAAAGCAGCAATTTCCACAATGAAGTCCTGTGCTCACAGCGATCAGACGGGGCTGTTAAGATGATTTTCATTGTAGCCTGCCCCCTGACTAGTGTTGATAGTAATTGGCAGGTTGTAAAAGAGCTACAGAAGGTCAGGCAGCTAAGTAGTGGAACTTGCAGTGCAGCAGTCTTTTTTTTTTAACTCTGTCCAGTTGAGATTTATTTCTTTTCCGTTCCAACTCGCCACTCCTCCATTCCCCTTTGTCAGTAGATTAACTTGTGTTTCAGATAGTTCAACTCCTCTCTTCTCTGTTTGACTGCCCAACTGAAGCCGTTTTCATGGCTTATGAATTTTATAGAGAAATTTGTCTCAACAGTCAGAGCGCGACACGCTAATGACATCTGCAGCAGGGAAGGCCCCGTTTTCCCCAGAGGAAGAAGGGAGGAGGAGGAGGAGGAGGAGGAGGGTCACGGCCCATTGGAGGAGTGGTAACTTTGTGATGGGGACTTGACAAAGGAATGTAGGGGGTGTGTGTGAGGGTCAAAGGTTTCCCACCTGCCTAGCATGGCCGCTGTGCTGCGGTTAATGACCATGATTACACTATAACTGACAACACATATTGATTTACTCCAATAGGTTTTCGTTTAAGTGCTCTGAAACAAAAATGGATATTTAGATATCCAGATTTCTACAACACGTGCGCAGCTCCATCTGCAGAGAAAGATCATGTGATTTAATACATGCGGACCGTTCAGTCTGAACAACAGGTGAAGCCGAAAGGGAGAGATTTCCAGAAAAATACCTGCATCTGTAACTTCTGTGAGAAGAACGCGTCCAGATCGGCAGACGCGGTGGAGTGGAAGCCAGAAACATTTACCAGCAGAAATAAATCCAAGAGAGAATTCCTCTCTCATCCCTAATCCAAGAATCATCTGCTTGTCCTTAAGGCACAGTCTGTTCATTGCAGGAAAACTTTCCAACATAAGGTGGGGAGCGCCTTCTCCCACAGGGCTCTTCTTCACATGCTGGAGGTAAGAAATGAAAAGAAATGCAAGAAAGAAACAGATGAACAATCATGAAGGTTGATGAAGATGTCCAGTGTCTTTCCCTCTCAGAATCACAAAGGAGGAAACACTCTGCCTTTTCCTGCCTGAAGGGCCAAATTAACTCATCTAATCTTCAAACGCTGTTTATTTTCTCAGCTTGCAGCCGCCAATCAGCGTTGGCCGACTGCGTTCTGTTACAGTGAAAAACCTTTAGTTAACGTTGTTGGAGCGCAGTGACTGCTTTAATTGCAGAGGCTGTGGGATTAGTATGAATCACGGTTATGGAGGAGCGTGAGTTAGCTCAGTGTATGTTCCATCTCATTGTCTAGCACTGACAGCACGGGCCCATCCCTGTCAGCCTCGGGGCCAGCAACGCACAAGACGACCTGCCAGGAGTTATGTGAACCCTAAACACGATGGATCTGCTAGTCCCATAGAAACCAAACTCACAGAGTAAATAGACTGGAGGTGATGTTTGACATGAGCAGGGAGAGTCCTTGTTTGGGGAAGATTTGGAGATCAGTCTCGCATGTTTCCGATGCGCGTCCTCTCCGTGAAAGCCCGAGCGGTGTTTTGAGGATGTGCGAGGGTCTAGGCAGAGGAGACAAGGTTAGGTAATGGCTGGATGTAAAACAACAGAGAGCGAAGACCGTGGAGAAATCTTATTATACTTGGCTTTGAAAGCCAGGTTGATGGCGCAGAGCTGTGCTGCGGTTGCGAACACTTGCGCAATTGATTTACAGTGAATACTTGATGAGGACGAGTCCCGGATAGTTCACACTGTGATTATCAGATCAGACCCTGATGGCAGAAAGAAACGTCAGCCACTCGTTTCAGTAAGCCGCCTTCACTTTGAAAAGGAGACATTGATCCATCAGTCAATGCAGTTACGCACCGTTCCCACTCATAGCCCTTCAATAAAAACCCAACTGCTCTCCTATAAGTGAAAGCGGAGATTTTTCCTGCAAAGGAAACTGTAAATCCAGTTAGTTCCAATCATCAACACGCTCAGGAAGCATCTTTTGCTATCGTGCCACTGCATCCGTTCACACATGAGGTTCCTGAACGTGGAGGTGATATGGGTCTGCCAACTCTGTCAGCTCAGGTTCCTTGAAGATGTATGTGTAATAGAAATGTACAGGATGCATTCACTGTCTAAGCTATCTGGCAAACAGGGCGCTATCCTGTTAGACTGTATTATGTTGTCACACAGCCGAGCATTGTTTGGACTCTACCAAAGTTTGCATGGATGCTGCATCGCTCCTAAAGCTGTCAGTCCCTCACGCTATTAAGACAGCTGCTCTTAGTGGGTATTGTTCAGCGGGGAGCTATGGGGACCTGACAGGCCTAAGGAATCTTTTTTCACCCTAAAGGGCTTTTCACTGCTATAGCCCTGAATAGGAGCTGCCAATGTCATCCTCCATCCATGGCATTTTTATGGCATAGCTGACATACACACAACGCACTCTCGTCAGCCCCTCCGTGGCTCTTGCCGGGCTCCCTTTATTCCTGCACTGTATGTCAGCTGGTGTTTTCCCATAGACATGAATCGGAGATCTTTTCCAGGCAGCGCCACTTTATCTTGGAATTACTCACGCAAACACTCACACTAAGACACACACACTCTTAAGAGTGATGGGCGCACAAATAAAGACAGATGGGCAGAGAGAATCTCTCTCACGCAGGTGCACACGCTTTCACGCACACGCACCTTCTCACACACACACTGCTCTACACACACCATTCAGACAAAAGACCCTTGATTACTCAGCAAATGGATGCACCACTGATCACAGGCCAGCCCTTTTACAAACTGGCCTTTTATGCGAGTCTCAGCGTGGGGTGGAAGTGTAGCAGGGGCCCAAAGCAGTGTGGCTGTGGAGGGCTGAAGGACTCTGAGCGTGTGTGTGTGTGTGTGTGTGTGTGTGTGTGTGTGTGTGTGTGTGTGTGTGTGTGTGTGTGTGTGTGTGTGTGTGTGTGTGTGTGTGTGTGTGCGCATGTGTGCGTGCACATGCATGAAGGCTGAGAAGTGCTCCCATGCTGCGCTGTCTAACGAGAGGGCAGGTCAGCCATTAAATGGGCACTAATGCGGGAAATTGGAGGCCATTAGGCCTTTCTTTGTTGTTGTGCCTCTGTGTGGCTAGTTAGACTCTTGAAAAAGGAAAGGCCTTATTAGCCCCCACATGAAGACAGAGAGTGAAAATATGGGCCGTTTAGCTCGGCATGGAGCGGGCTGCCCTGCCGCTGGAGGCAGCTGCAGAGTTTTGCACACAAATGTGCTATATATATATGACGGTATCAGTGAAGCCAAGGCTTTGCAGTCACATTTATATTTTCAGTTTGTGTCTAAAAGTTTGCAGGTAGGACAGAAATTTTCAGAGAATATAATGATTTAATCAAATATCAGCAAGTTCAGAGTTAACAATAGTGATCGCATACAATCAGACATGGAGTCAGACATCTGACAACACATAATAATATATGTATGTTTTTCCCAGAAAAGCTCAACATTTTCAAATCTATTCATTTTGTGGATAGGAAATACCAGCTTTACATGTATCCAAGGCCTAAAATGAAGCCTTCACAAATGCATCTGCTTTAGTGTAAACATGCGTGGCCTGAGTGTCCTTCTTCAGTGCTGCAGGACTTCCTAAACATGTTCGCAGAAAACCAGCAGCAGTGCAGTAACTGTGAAAAGGATTTCTACAAAGACTGCAGCTATTAGAGCATATTTTTAAATTCATTGAGGAAAGTTACTTTGCTGAGTGCCACCCACACAGAGAAATGAACGAGAATGAGAAAAGTTGACAATAAAAACAAATGTTTGTGATTACTCAAATTTAATGAGGACTTCCATAGTTTTTCAGTCTAATTGCAGCAAATATTTGTTTTGAATAAAAAACCATTTGTATGCATCCAGTGCGTCACATCTGTGTGGTTGTTCTCATACTTCAAATACTGCGCTGAGAGGTGACTCGTAGAAGCAGCTGTGCAGATATGGAGTCATGTGTTTACTTTGCAGTCTACTGTAAATCCGTTGCTTAACATTAACCTTTGCTCCACTCCTAATAGCTTCATGAGGGATCCCTGCTGAGGAAAGGCGGTTCTCACAGCTCTTTAATTGCGTCGGTCAGACAATCTGCCTGCGTTTTATACCCCGCTGTCAGAACGTGCACCGTAGACTCTGTCCGCACTGGGAACTGCATAATTTGACCAAATATGAGAAAACATCAGAGTGTTAAATTATGAAATAGAGAAAGGAGAAATAAATAAACAGCTTGACTGATATGAAAAACGGTCAGACAAGTGCGTAAAGGCTGCCTGACCTCAAATGGAATCTGTCCTCTGGAAATCAGTCCGTGCTGCATATTTAATCTGCCTTTGATAACCCTGCAGGACTGATGAATATTCTGTGTGACTTGATCTCAATTAACCAAGTCTCCTCAAGTCAGGCCTGGGATTTAACAAGCTGCAGGCTGATCTCTCTCCCTTCCTCTGTCCACCTCATCTTTTCTTTTCCCAGCATTTTTTTCCTCCTTATCTCGATATTCTCCTTATTCTTTTTTCACATCCTTGACTCAGGGTGTGTGCATGTGAGGCAAAGCGCTTATTAAAAATACAGCGGCTGTGAAACATGGCCTTCTTTGGGAGCAGCTGAGATCCAGAGTTTAGTTGGGGTCATTAGAGACCGAGCGAAGAGGGCTGGAGAGCTCACAGGGGGCTAAAGTGCTGCAGCTAATTGGCTGCAATAAAGGAATTAAATTAGCCTGATATAATCTCTGCAGTGGGCGCCTCATCCTCCTTTCTCTTCCCTCTTCCCACAACGTTCCCCAGTACAGATTGACCATATCCACACACCCAGACGTGTTGACCTTAAACTCCCCACACACTTCATATATCCTCCCCGACACCAGCTTCATCTCAGTCTAGCTCTTCTCTTTGTTGGCTCTCTGCATGTTTCTCTCACCCTCTGTGCTCTGAGCGACCTGCGGCTGCATTTGTTGCTGAAATGATATGAAACGTGAAAGGGTTATTTTGTGAAAGGTGTTTAGACCTTTTAGATCTTTTCTGTTTGTTGGCGGATTTCAGCACATTCATGTTTCTTCGTATGGATCTTGCAGAAACAGTCAGAAATGTCATTGCTGGTGGTGTTTTGAGCCCATGTTGCAAGTTTTATTTGTGTCACGTAGTCCCGCTCTTTCACATTACATGAATTTTTTTTTGAAAATAAGAAATGTGTGGTGAAGACACACCACTTAGCAGCCTTTTAGAAAGAGGACTCGTTTGCATGTCGAAGGAAAAAGAGCACAGACTTTCTGTGTCTGCATGAAGATGAATTACAGTTTCATAATATGTAAAGACATTTGTTTATCTTTCGTACAGCAATTAAACATATTGTGGCAACAAATAATGACAGACAAACGACTTACTTCTTTTAAAGGATTAATTGAGCCTGAAATGGTAAATGACAGTTATATAAAGCCATAATTGGATCTAAGAAGAACGTCGAACCCAAAACACGGAGTTGAGCGCTTCATCTATCATCTCAATCCCTCAAATTCCCTCAATTAGCTCTCATTTTATTTGGAAATTCCAGCCTTTATCATTGCCAGTGTCTGGATCAACAAACACAAGATAAAAAGCAGCATTTGCTCTAATTTATAAGAGGCTAAATAAACAGTTGCCATGATTTATACGTAACAGGGAGAAAAATACACAGAACATCTTGGTTACAGAGTGAATGTAAATATTGCTGTAATTTCACATCATTCCGTGTTTTGGTTCAACAGTTATTATGCAGGCTTTAAAAAATTAATTCTTCAGTTGTTTTGGGAGAAACAGTCATTATCAGATATGCCCCATTATTTTTCCATAGTGAAATTCCATCACGGGTGCATCACATTTTCACTCTGGTGTGGTCCGATGTCAGTCTAACGAGAGGCACTACGGTTACTTGTCACCGAGATAATGTGTTTTAATCGTTCCTCCCTGAGAAAATATCAACACGGAATTAATCTGGCCACAAAATGATTGTTTGGGATGTCTGTGCTCCACAAGAAATCCCAGACATTAAAGGATAATACCACTGTTGTTCTTTGTCACTTTGTGCCAATTGTTGAAACGTTGTCCCACTGCAGTGCTTACAGTAACTTTTATTTTTTTCCCCGACTGGCGTCTGTTTACAGTCGACATCGTTATATAAATATCTGAGCTCATTTACTGCCACTCATTCAAGTGTAGAAAAAAACCAACAATGTTTTATCATGATTTTTGTTTTTAGTGACTACACTTACTCGAGTACAGTACACTAAGTACAGATTAGAGGTGCTTTTCCATTTCATGCCAGTTTATATTTCTGCTGCACTGCGATTTAGAGGGGATTATCACGCTTTAAAACCACAGTATCTTTGACAGAAGCTACTTTGCAAATAAAGATTTACATAGAAACACATAATGAGCTTATAAAACATGACGCACTGTTACAGAATACACGGCCCAACAATATGTAAAATAGCTAAATATTTGCTCCCCTTCAACCAACCGCAACAGTAACATATAACATAGAATTGTATAAGACTGTTATATCATTTTCTGCATTGCATGCTCACTTTTGATAAGTACGTTTTGCTAATAATACTAACATGTGCTTTATTTGTAATGGAGTATTTTGACAGTGTAGTATTGCTGCCTTTGCTCAAAGGATCTTCAACCACGCAGCACCGTTCAGTTACTTGACAGCTATTGAAAGAAATGTGAGTCTCTGCCAAGAAATAATCTTTCACAACTATGGTGCTTTTACAGCCTCTCAGTCAAGATTTATGCCTTTTATTTAAAGAACCTTCATTATCCAGGACAGCAGACAGACGGCTTATCTTTAATGCCTCTTTATGTCTTTGAATTGCCCTCTTGTTGAAAGGTGCTATGCAAACAAACCAGCCTTGCCTGTTGAAAAAAAGAAGCAGATATGAAGAAGGAATCATGTCCTGGAGTGGAAAATTAAAAAAAAGATGTTTAGACATGCGGGAAAATGAGCAGTAACCTGTGTGACTGCAGTGTGTGCCTTTAATCTGTGAGAAACAAACAAACAATGATTACAACCATCGGACTGCCTTCGCGGCTTTTGCTCTACATCTTTAGCCTGTGTGTGTCACATGATCGCGCACTGACACATCAGTGGCTCACACACTGGATGTCTGAAATGGATCCATGTGGGGTTTTGTGTTCGACACACATCTGATCCTGTGTTTGGACGCGTCAGCGCCAAACCTCCCAAACTTTCCCAGCATGTGTGTCATGTTTCCCCATCGACCCCCGAGAGAGAGAGACAGAGAGAGAAAGCAGGCATGAGGGTGTGTGTGTGTGTGTGTGTGTGTGTGTATGACAGGGATAGAAAGAGATGCAGTACAGACTGCCATGATTTAATTAAATGCGCCATAACGTATAGGGAGGTATCAAGTTCCAGATATTTTGGGGCACAGCTTCTATAAACATTTTCAAGCCTAAGTCACATTATATACTTCTTTAAAGTTCCTCTCCAACCTTTCCCAGTGCCAAACAGGGCAGAGGACACCCAATATTTTTTCATTTTCTCTTCAAGGCGGTTTTAGAAGTTAATCTGATTACTTTTGGGAGCGCCCGTAGGATTAAAAGTAAAGTGTGCATGCGTAGACTCCCCTTGGTGTTTGTTTAAAAGCGGGGGGCAGAATAGCAGAGCTCCCGCCGGCCCCGCACTCGCAGGCGGTGGTGTTGGGTTTTGGTTTTCAGCGGGGGGGCTGACATCCTCTGTGAGCTTTGGGAAAAATGATCACAAAATCTTTGTCAGAGCCCCCCAAAGCTCAAAACATTTCTATTTGACTGACAGAGAAGACGGCAGTGCCTCAGTGCGGATACTTAGATATCTAATATAGACGTATGAGCTGTCCCTTTTGGGAGTTTTCTCTGTTGAGCAGCCGCAACAGCATGCACGATCCAGCATGTGGACTGAGCGTGAAAGTGGCAGAGATCAGTTGCTCAAGTGGCTTTTTATGACAAATCAAGGCTGTGACCGACATCCCTCAATTACCAGGCTTATCATAAGTACGACGAGCTTAACCTCAACCTCCAGCTCCGTTGCTTGAATCTTCCCTCTAATTAGCGGAGGGAAGGCTGCCCCTGCGCTGCCTGCGAGACTGAGGTCAGTTGATAGAGGCTGGGAACCACTCGAAGAAACTAATTACCCAACTTTCCAAAACACACTCAGACACCAGGTCGAAGCCCCCGTGTTTCCGAGGATGTGCGGGAACCAGCGACGCCCGATAAACAAGTCGGTTTCCTGTTAAATCCTGGAGTTTGAGGCTCAAACGCGGCTTTTCATGCGTGTGTGTCATTTCAGATAGTTGTGGTCCACATTACAGGAGGTGCTGAAAAGCTTTGGGTAAACTTAGCTTTATCCAGCTAATTCAGTTAGTCTTGTTTTAAAGGTATCAGTTCACACTTCTCTTTACTGCTCACCTGGGGGCGGTTACAGCCGGCCACTGACACACTAATCCAGCCTGAAGCAGTTAACCTGATAGAAAACAGGCCAAACAGTCAAGCTGTCCTTGAAAATGCAGCTTTTGCTCGGACAAATTATCAAAGTAGTTATAAATTACAAAGCTACTCAAACTGTGATCAGATTTTCTCTCATTCTGCATTTTCTCCTGGTGTTTATTAGCTGTTTGACATGCGATGTCATTTATTGTTGTCGTATTAGCACACAGGCGAAACGTTGAATCACAGGAAGCTTCAAAGTGCACCTGGTGCGAGTGGCATGCGCGCGTGTGTGTGTGTGTGTGTGTGTGTGTGTGTGTGTGTGTGTGTGTGTGTGTGTGTGTGTGTGTGTGTGTGTTTTGGCGTGAATGGCAGCGGTGGCTTTTGTTTGCTCTGAAGGTGTGTGAACTGATTGCTTGGTTGAAATGAACTACAGCTCCGCTTTTGTGTCCCCACCGAAGGACAGAAACCCTGAATCCTGCTGGTTGTAAAGAGCAGGCGTGAGGAATGTGTCCTCGTGTGTGCGTGAGTGTGTGTGCGTGTGAGTGTATCACACCAGTCCTCCTGAAAAGAGACGGCAGGTATTTCAGCAGGAACAGAGAGCAGCTCGTTCTGAACGTGACACAGAGGAAACCTCCACTTCAGCATTGTGCTGTGTTCCTCATATTTGCTTCAGTTCTACAGGCAATGGACTAGCTTTAGTTAAATTTTCTGCTCTGTTTATATCTCAGTTTTTAGCCTTCAGAGTTATCCATGGATGATCTCACGGCTTGCTTATGACAGACATGTTTCATGTCAGTGTAGTCCAGAAGGCTGCAGCTGCTGCTTCAGTGGAAACGAACATGTGCTGTCGCTTCGACTTGGAAGTTAAAACTCATACTAACCAGCTTTTTGGCAGGAGAGAATTTCTCAAACAGCCGTTGTTCTCTTGGCCAGACAAAGATGTTTCCACAACACAACAAACTGAAAAGCAGAAATAAACCGGCAATCATACTTCAGAATACGTCTGCATGTGTTTGTGGTTGATGGCAAACCGAGTCATTCAATTCATATCGTGACACACATGAGAAGAATGAGTGATTTACGTGGCACGCTAATATATGAGAAAAATGAATACTACTCTTACTGCTGATTTTCTTTCTGATAATCACTGAGCGGGGTGCTTATCCATTGACATATGGCAACACCGCCGTCACTTCATCCTCAATCTGATGCAAGTATGCATTCAAGTGAGTAAATAGCAGTTGTTGCTGGAAGAAAAGCTTGAGAGCAGAGTGTCACTGGGGTATTTGATCATCACTGATAATGTTATCAGCGAGCACAAATTGAGTATTTGCTTGATAATGAGTTCTGAAAGGAAACAGGCAACTGACTGGAATGAACACTGAGAGTCTGAATGACAAGGGGTTGTTTTATAACGCCGCAGGACACCTGACAGCAGACAAACCGCAGATTGGCTGACAAATTTTCCATTGTTTTTAATTAAATGAGCCTTAATTTGGACAGTGATGCATGACTGTAATGATGCAACTTTTAAAACAGCCTTCGCTGGTTTAACACTTGGGTTGGTGCCAATAATAACATCAATTCCTCCTTTTTTTTTTCTTTTTTCAATGTAGACGGTGTAAGGGATATTGTGTGAACAAGCATACATCATGCTCAGTGTCAGTGAGTTTAGATAAAGTGCCTCTCGCTCGTCCCCATTATCTGACATAATACCTTATGAAGCATGATACCGTCAAACACAATGTGGCCTCCTGTCCCACACCTTCACATCCAGCTCGTCGGCTGTCACTTCTTCAATATCCAGCATGCCTCCCAGGACAACAGCGTTATTCTCACCGGGGCGGTGCAGGCTAGAATTCCCCTGTCTTCATTTAGAGAGGGTGTGAAACAGTCTTTGTAGTGTAACAGAGACGTGCCTGCAGGTCTGTGGTCTGCTGTACCCTCCTCTACACTGATCCCTGTTACCTGCAGGCGGGCTCAGAGATAGCTTTCACCGACTGTGGCCCAGAGAACAGCCCTTTGGCATTTACAGGCCAGATTGACAGCCAGCTCAGGTTTTTCAACACAATGACACAAATCATTTCAGAGCTGCCTGAAAATGAAATCCATGGCCTTATCAGTCAGTCTCTCTGGCTAAAATAAATGCCAATTCACTCGCAAAATGTCTGAAGGAAGGAACTTTTATCCCTCAAATCTCAACGGTTTTGCGCAGATGCACACACACGTACGCACACACACATTGGTTGTGGCTATCAGTGGGCTTTAGGGGTTTTCCAGTGGAGCCAGGAAGCAAAGAATCTGCCCAGCTGTGTGAAAGGTGAACAACATGAGTCACACACAGGTGTAAATCTAGCTCTGGACAACAATGAAAACATGAGATCTGTGTCACTTTAAGGAAAGGACAGGTCTAAATCCAGCCAGGTGAGTCCACTGGACACACAGGAGTCAAGATGACCTGGATTGACTTTTATTTTCCCAGAAAATCTAGCAGAAATGTCATCATCTTAAAAGATCCTTTGCACTGCAGTCATTATGTAGTGAAGACCAACAGTGTGAAGAGAACAAGCAGAGACATCATTAATTAAAGCCCTGCTATCCTGCAGGGAAGACAGAAAGCCAAGTCACTACTGATAAGGCAGAGCTGCTAATGTGTGCGTGTGTGTGTGTGCGCGCGCGTGTGTGCGCGCGCGCGTGTGTGTGTGTGTGTGTGCGTGTGTGTGTGTGTGTGTGTGTGTGTGTGTGTGTGTGTGTGTGTGTGTGTGTGTACGCACACTGTATGTGTACTTTAGAAAAGATATTGTAATTAGGTCCTTGGAGTGAAGAGAAGGCGTCTCAGGGGTCCCAAACAACACATACAGAAAAAAAAAAATACACCCAGAAACTCACACACTAAACACACACACACACACACACACACACACACACACAGAGTGAGAATCCACATTGAGGGCTGGTGAGGGAAGTGAGCGCTGTCCCCCGTCTTCCTCCATTATGATGGGCAAATGATGAAAAGGGCTGTGTGAAGAGGTGGTGCAGAAAAACATGCACAGAAGAACCAATCAGGGGACCCCAGTTGGACCCAGATAACCCCCATTTCCACACATACACACACGTACAGTACAGTATGTACCCACACACAGTAGAGCCCCACACTGTATCAGAAGTGTTGCTGTTAATAATGCATGAATGTGTCTGCGGTGGTGGTGGAGGACCGGTGTCTCGGACGGCCGGCCTTAATGAAGTTGGGCACGTCTGCCTCACTCTGCTGCCAGGATGTCATGAATAAACATCAGCCGGCTAATTAAACTCAGCGCCGGCAACTGTACTCATCAGTAAACAAGCGGCAGCGAGGGGTCTCACACACACTCGCAGGGATTTGCAGGGAATGGAGGAATAGTAATACCAGCGCCTCACTTTCTCTTTAGTACAGTTTGCGCTCTGGAGAGCAGGCGAGGACCTTGAGGAGAAGAACTAGAGAAAGAAAAAGGGAGTGAGGAGTGGTGAAGTAACTGAGTGAGAGGCAGAAAAAGGACAACTGGAGAGAAAAAGGATGCAGTGTTTGTGACCTCATTATCTCACCTTCCCTCAGTGTCTATGGTGGCTCGGCATCAAGAAAGGCTTTAGTCACAAAAGATCCTGGAAACAACAATACTTTACTCATAGAAAATATTTATTTCTGATTAGCCGGAAGATAATAATAATAATAATAATAATAATAATAATAATAATAATAATAATAATAATAATAATAATAATAATAATAATAATTATCTATCTATCTATCTATCTATCTATCTATCTATCTATCTATCTATCTATCTATCTATCTATCTATCTATCTATCTATCTATCTATCTATCACAATTCATGCACAAAATGTAACACAAAGTGCTGAACATAAAAGCAAATAAGATTATTATTTATTATTAAATGACATTAAAGGTGTTCACCAGTGTCAATAATTTAACTAAAGCTCTAAATTAGGCTCCTTAAAAATCGTGTTTTTGCATTAAATCATACACACTGGCCCTTTAAACTGACAGCAAATAAATAAATAAATAAATAAATAATAAAAAGGTGTAAGTATGATAGTGAGTAATGGACTTTAGGCAGTGTTCACTGCAGAGCTCATTGTGTTTGCATGTTAGGACATAATTGTGTGTAATAACACAAGTGTTATTATTACTTTATGATACGATCATACATGAATTATTTTTCATTCACATAAATTCAGTTCAATAATACCTGCTCTCCTGACCACATTTTTTTTTCATGTTACTGCTTAACCTCAACAAAACAGGCCCTTTTTTCTAATTTATTTTCTCGTCAAAATGCAGATTCAGCATTTACCAACTATCAAACTAATTTGTTCGCATGTTCACGCGTAACCTTTTTGCATCCTGTTTTTTTCCACCCACAGCCTGTAACTGCAACCTTCACGCCCGAAGGTGTCGTTTCAACATGGAGCTGTACAAGCTGTCAGGAAGGAAGAGCGGAGGAGTTTGCCTCAACTGTCGCCACAACACAGCTGGACGCCACTGCCACTACTGTAAGGAGGGCTACTACAGAGACCTGTCCAAACCCATCTCACACAGGAAAGCCTGCAAAGGTACAGTGCTGTCGTTCTGCTGTTGGTCTTGTTCTTTTCTGGCCATCACCCTCGCCTCTATCTATCTATGATCAGCCATTTGGCCTTTACAGAAAAAAAGGCTGTTTTTGCAGCAGCATGGTTGGAGTTCAGTAAAATTTCAGCTGAAGCTAAGATAGTAGAGGGAAAAACCTACATTCACATACTGAACACACTATTCAGGTCTGTTTAGGAACAGTTTTAGATGAATTACAGGAAGTGGGGGAAGCCAGCAGTCTTTTCATTCCTGAGCCTGTCTCGCCCTCATCTCCCTCTGTCAGCGGAGATGAGTTGGGGGTCTGTTGGGATTGTGGAGGTCGTGGTGGTATGGGCGGGTTGGGCTGGGTGTTCCCTCATCAACAGTTGAGTTATTTGGCTTCTTTCGAAGGGGGCCGGGGGGGTGAAGGGATGACAGGACAAGCAAAACAAACAGAGCTGAGGTGTGAAGTGATCCCAGGATGATCGGTAAACGGGCTGCAGGACGGAGAGAGAGGGAAATGAGGAGACAAAACTGAGGTTCAGAGGGGTGGCAAGAGAGTGAAAGATGGGAGGGAGGGAGTATAAGAAGAAGAGGAGGACAAGAGGAGCACGCCCCCACACAGGTGTGCTCACTACTAAGTGCTGAATGAATCGCCTGCCATCAGCCCTCGCCATGGCTAATAAGGGTCAAAGAAAGAGAGGAGGAGGAGGAGGAGGAGGAGGAAGAGGTGGGGGATGATTGAAAAGAGAGAGGGTATGTTTTCTCACCTCTTCCATAGCTGCAGGAGCTGAATCCCTGTGCAAACAAGCCCAGAGACACCTCAGAGTCACTGCGCGTAGATGCAGCTTGCACACACATACGCAGAAATACACGCATACCTGTTTGAGGGTTTCAGAGCGCTCACCTCCAAAGGCAGCCTGTGAGGAAATATTAGCTGCCTGCTGACAGTTTAAGCCCGAGTTTTCTCATATCTTTCAGCAGGGAGTAAATAAATAAACTGGCCAATCAGTCAGTTTGACAGAAGGCATGTCTGAAGAGCAAAACATCTGCAAAAGAATCACTGTTCAAACAAGACAGTGATTTGTGAAGATGTGTTTTATTCAGCTTTGACTGATACAGTCAATAAAAAACAATCTGTCCTCAGCGGTGTAATGATGATCCGTCAGTACAGAATTTTTTCCCTTTGCAGAAAGTACCACGATGACATGCTTCATGCCGCCGTAACGAAAACAGAACGCGTCACATTTAGTCTCGTTAAATTCGCGTCATGCAGCTGCCATATCAAACACATTTCATTCTCCGCATGAGCATGAATTCATAGCTCTCTGACAAATGCATCCATTTATTCGCACCTCCTGCTGCTCATGAGCGATATTCCTAAACTGACATTAACACCTCTCCGTGGCTTTGGGCCCATTCTCCTGTCTAGCAGGAATGCAAACACACATTCATCACGACGGGACGTTGTGTATCATTAACCCCTATCCTCTGCTGTCTCGGCCAGGATGGCTAATTGTGGAGATCTAACCTCTTTTTTTCTGTTGTTGTTTTTACATCCCGTCTCATGTGTCCAAGACTTGATTCTTTCAGCATCCCATAACTCACTTTCATAGGGGTTTGTTTCTCTTAACAGAAAAAGTTAGATGCCTCAAGGTCCTGCTGTGCGTCTCACCACAGAGTTAAGGATTTGTAGTTTTAAGTCTAAAATATATAGTTGACAAAATACAGCATTAATGTACAGCATATGCATAGGGGCTGTAACAAATTAGGGAGATCTGTGGCTAAATGCTGTGTTTTTCTCCTAGTTTTATATCCATGTCTGGTGAATAATTCAATCATATTTGAATTAGTAATTAACTATTATTTACAGATTTCCTCTAATGCCGTACACATTTTAGATGATGGAGGCCTTTGCTTTTTTAATCAGCAAACAAATGATGAACCCGGCGTTTTTCTGATGATTGCAGGCTGCTTTTCATTACTTTTTTATTGCTAACACTGTCGGGTTTGCTAGCCACTGAAATGAGAGACCTTGGATGCAAGCAGGCAACATCTGGGTCACCAGAAGAGAACAAATTCATGATGGGTTTTGTCATCGAACCAAATGAAAGTAAAAAAACATGAGCGGAAACCTCACTTCATGTAACGATAAAATGCATTTACCATAACTAGAAAACAGCCTGCCCGCAGTAAGAAAAATCAGTTTCCACTGATGTGGAAATCTGCTCTCATATGACGACGATGACTAATTTGATGTTAGGAAACTTTGGATACATGAGTCATGAAGCGAAAGTCAAAACAGCCAGTCAAAAGCTGTGAAAAATGCACCTGGTATGGACCTCTGGCATCTGGCGTAAACTAGTCATGTATAGTACAAAGTGCATCTGGATATGCGGAGCTGGCTCGGTATTTTATGTCTGTGTGTAAAGCTTTTTGATAACTAGTGCTACTGATCTGGAGCCTGACAAGAACTCCTTCATCTTCATCTGTCCTCTGTGCAAGCTGCTCTTCTCATCGTTCCTCAACTGAGGGAAACATGCCGCTAATGTGACGTGCACATGCATCATTTAGTCTTTTCCAAACTTGAATTAACTGAGTCATCAGTCTGCTTGTGCTTCTCAGTGCTCAAAAAGCTTCAGTAATGTTAGAACCTCAGTCTCCTTTATTGCTTTTAAAGCTGAAACAAGTCGATCAGTCGATCAGTCTGCTGACACTAATTTTGATAATGAATTTTTTCTCCAATTTACACGAAGAAACGCTTCGTGTTTTGGACAAAATAAGCAATCAGAGAGAATTAGAATGGCCATTTTCACTATCCTCTGACAGTTTAAAGACCAAAATGTAAATTAATTACCTAAAAACACAATCGCCGGATTGATCAATATTGACAATAGACATTAGTGGCGGCTCTAATTTTTATTCTGATCATATTGATGTCATTCTCATTACTCAGTCCCATCAGTTTCACTGGGTTTTAACCCAGAAACACGGCATCAGGGTGCTTTGTTCATCCCATGGACCCTAAGTGGAATTTCACAACAATTAAATATGAGCTATAATAGCATTACTGTTACAAGATAATGATAGTCCCATAGGCTCACAGCAGGAGCGTGAGTGTCACACACTCATTACATCAGAGTCTCCAAACTAGGAAATACTAAATCATCTCACCCACATAAATTTCTGACGCCTTCACATTCTCCGCTGCGTCTCGCTTAAATCTAAACACATTTCATCATCATTTATAAAATTGTCAGCTTACCCAAACGGTTTTGTTCAATTTAATCCATGAAATTTGCCAGCGTTCACGCGCCTCCCGCCTCTCCCAGCCTCGTGTAATTATAAGCAAACACTGTCCACGTCCTACCGAGGTGTTCAGTTACATCAAAACAAGACTTACAATAAAGATCTGCGGTAATTACCCCGAGCTGACAAATGATACGAAGCATGAACTGTTTCTTTTGCCAATGAAAACATTTTTGTAAACTATATTTGGAAAGTCACAGATGAAGACTTTAAAGACGTGTGTCATTGTATTGCATGCTCTCTCTCTCTCTCTCTCTCTGTTAATAAACTTAAAGTTACCACACACAGCCTTTTCCCTGTACGTCAAACACCTACATGTGCTGTCAAAGTCCCGCCATGCCAAATTGTCTCAGGTTTACCACATCATAACTCAAGATAATTCAATGAAACTCAAACCGCGGAACTAATTTCTGTCCGCTCCTCAAGCAGCATGAGCGCTGCACCGAAGTGACAGCAATTAAGAGGTTTGGTTATTTATTGAACTCCGAGAGAGAGAGAGAGAGAGAGAGAGAGAGAGAGAGAGAGAGAGAGAGAGAGAGAGAGAGAGAGAGAGAGACAGAGCCCTTTGCTGTGTGGCTTTTGGAAGAGAATGAGCTCAGGTCGAGGAGCGCAGGAGTTTGCTTTTATATGCGTAATACAATCCTCCCCGAAAGCAGCTCATTTCCATAGGAGGCCATTACCAGTAAAAGAGAACAGCAGCAGCAGCAGCTCATGCACTGCAGAGAGAGCTGCACTCGGTGGCTACACTTACACGCCGAAATGTGTAACTTCACCTCTCATTGAGTCAGAGTGTAAACAGGGAATATGATTCAAGCAGCTCTTGTTTGTCTCTTTAACTGTTTGAAACCTCTGAGTAAAACACTCTGAGGAGAAATGCACAAGTTCAACCTGTAAAGGCGATGGAGAGCTGTGAAAAGACAAAGAGATGCTGCGCTCAGGGTGGTCTTTGAACACTCCTGACGTATAAATGAGATGACAAATGTCATTCTCCGGTAATAATCTGTTTAATCTGCTGTGTGTTATCCCTGTTTTTCACCCTGGTACTGGCTTTAAAACCCTGTCTTAAGTTTATTTTAAAAGTCCGTTGAGTTCCTTAAGAACCCGTCCTGATGTGGAACCTACAGTATGTTGAACGCCAATGATAACGACATGAGAGGTCTCCGCCAAGTCTTGGGCCCTGCTCCTGATTAGTCCTCCTCAGTGGACTGTCTAAGCTCAATAAAATCAAGCCTGAGCAGGTTGGTGTTGGTTCAGCGACTAATGGATTGAATTCAGGCATTCTCATTCAAATCCGAACATCATATGATTACATTGGTCAGTGGGATGATGAGGAACATATCTTGCATACAGAGGGAAATTAGGCTTTGATTGAGGGATGGTCTGTTTCAATCAGAACTACATGCTTAAAAAACCCGCTCCCCTCTCCTCACCATATGTCTTCCATTGACACAGAAGGTTTTTTTTAATTTTTTTATTGACCACATATAAAATGTTTTCTGCTTGGGATTCGAAAAATATTGCTTTTCATGACTTCACTTTTAGCTTTGGATTTCCAGGGGGTGTGCTCGCATTTGCGTGTTTTCAATTTAGCAAAGGGCACATGTGTGGCATCGTGCATCAAACATCACTGACGAAAAAAAGCTCACGTCCAACATCTTAGGCTCGCTCTGCAGCCAAAAGCATGACTGTTGCAGCCTATTATTCTGATCAGTAAAACGCTAAACAACACAACAAGCGAGACACACCCTGTGTGAGATAAAAACATCATTGAGACGGCTGTTTTTGTGTAGTCCAACAGCCCTTTAACACTATCTCTTTCTGCTCTCCAAAGATACTTGCGGAAGAGCAGAAACCTAATTATAATAGAACACAGACTCGGGTAGCTTGGCTTCACTCCAGGGCCAACAAATTATTCTTATTGGCACAGAGCACACAAACCAAATGAGGAGAGCGGAGTTCAGACTTCAAACACTGGCTTTATGGTAAACGATTGGCAGAGTTCAAAATTCTCACATTGTGCAATATCAGACCCGGGCCCGACTGCCTGCCTTTGAAAAAGCCTTCCTCTCTCCCCGTTAGCTAAGAACATTTTTCATTCTTTTATGCGCTACTCCCAGCTTCTTTGAGGAATTCATCTAGAAACAGGAGAGTTATACAGGACTAATCCCTGAGATTCACACACCCACACTTCTTATCATAAACTTCTTCGCTTTTCCTCCTCCAAGTGTTGAGACAAAAAAGGGCCTCTTGCTCTCTCGTCCCCATATCTCCCAGAGCCATCTGTAGCAGCCATGAAGCAGAGCACACAGCCACTTAAACGTTAAGTGGACACATACTTAAACCAGAAACCCTCCCTCACACTTCCAGAGTAAGCCGGTCCTTCAGCCAACAGGTGGGTCATCCAGCGCAGGGAGTCAGGCAATTTGTCACGCAAACCGGACAGCGGGTCAGGCAGTCAGTCAGAGGAGAGGGAGGCTGAGTGCTTCCCACCTGCGGACCATGTGCTGTGCACCTTGATTTACTGGCAGGCTTGAAGCTGTGAGCCGTGGTTACCCGGCAGACGCTCTTAAAAAATATAAGCGGAGCTCTCTGAAGCTCCAACCAGAGCCGCACTTTGCCCTCCTGCTTCTCAAACTCCTCTGACATACGAAATTTACAGGCCTGAAGACGTGCTGCAGCGGCCTCCACGCTGTTTACTGGGCTTCCTATGTGAGTGTGTGTGCGTGTGTGTGTGCATGCGTGCTGTTCCTCCTCACTGACTTAGACACAACTTGCAATGAAAGCGGTGACAGATTGGTCTGATAAAGGTACCAATAGATACATGCACTTTTGAGGGGGGCCTCTCTGTGTCTGATAAGAAGCCACTCACACACACACACACACACACACAGAGGACAGATAAGAGCAGCAACAGAAGCAGAATCACAGGAAACAGTCAATAGAGATAAACGCAAGACGGAGTGTGTGTGTGTGTGTGTGTGTGTGTGTGTGTGTGTGTGTGTGTGTGTGTGTGTGTGTGTGTGTGTGTGTGTGTGTGTGTGTGTGTGTGAAGAAAGAAGGTGGCCCACCGAAAACCGAAAATTATGGACTTCAAGCCATCTCTCAGTCAAAGTAAAGACAAAGAGGATGCTCAGCTATAACTGACACTTTAGAAACAGTCCGCCTGTTCTTGCAGTCAGATTGTTTAATTTATTAAATTGATATATAGTAGAAACCTGTGAGGTTTTTGTTCTTTGATAAGCTTCAGTGTTAATTAAAATTTGTTTTGACATTTGCACACATTAAACTCTAATTCCAGTGCAATGTGCTGAAATGAACAGTTTGCTTTGAAGCTGTAATTTTGCACTGCGGCCTGAACCATCTGTGTGGTTAAAAACAAAACAAGGGCAAACCACTAAATACCCCCACAAACCTCAACGTACATAATTCAGCCTGGCCTTTGAAGGCCTTCAGAGTTACAAGTGACACAACGCAGCAAAAAAATCTCTGAGGAGGGGCGGCGAATGAGCAAAAACCGGCCCGACCCTGAGGCTGAACGTCTGCGTCGCTGGTTTTCCATTGGAAATAAACAGAAAATACAGCACTTTCATGGTGAGGGATGTCGTGGTGAGAGTTTGGAGACAAGCAGTGTTTTTGTCTTTGTAGGTTTTTTTGAGTAAAGACGTGGAAATTGTTGATGGATTATCAAGACTCGCTCTGGTCTGGATTAGACTGTCAGGATTTACTGTACGGACGACGGGGAGGACTATTAATTCCATCACCTCTTCGCACCAGAGTCACCGCTGCTCGTGTCCCGAAATAGATGAAAAGGAACAACTCTCAGACAACTATTATTCAACACCGATCTCAAACCTGACAGGGGCTTGGCTGTGAAATAAATTAAGGGCTTGCGTTGGGGAGAGCAATTGGAAAATGATTACATTCCTGAGGCATATGTGTTCGATAGACCCCCCAGTTTGGGAGGAAGTGTGACAGACATTTTGGGCTGGCGTTCAAAGCCGACAAAAATCAGAAACAGGCAATTAGGATTATCCTCCATTATTTTATCATTTGGTAAACATGCACAACCCTTTCTCTTTACCTCACACATACAGCCACGGCCCCACAGAGCGCTCACACACACACACACACACACACACACACACACACACACACACACACACACACACACACACACCAAGGCCAAACAGCCACATGCAGAGCACACACACATACACACACACACACACACACACACACACACACACACACACACACACACACACACACACACACACACACACACACACACACACAGACACAGACACAGACAAATTTGTGATTCAAGATTATTCTGACGTATCTGAGCAGTTCTTAATTATGAGAGATGAAATGTATGCTAATTAGCGAATTAGCCAAGAACTCCAAAATGTGAAGAAATGTCTCCAGGCTTGCAGGACATGTTGTTCTTTTTTGGTGATGCTCTGGCTCTGTCTCTCTGTGCACGCCTCCACCTGTCTCACCTCTCCATTATTGTTGCCACCACTGCTGTCAGTGCTGCTGTGTCCACACCTGCACCCTCTATAGATCGTATATGTTTGTATCTCCCCACATGCGTGTGTGTGCGTGTGACCACTCACTGTGCCTCTCTTTCTTCCTGTTTCCTCACAGCATGTGATTGCCATCCCGTGGGTGCCGCTGGCAAAACCTGTAACCAAACCACAGGACAATGTCCCTGTAAAGACGGCGTGACTGGTATCACGTGCAACCGCTGCGCTAAAGGCTACCAGCAGAGCCGCTCGCCCATTGCCCCCTGCATAAGTACGTGGAACCCGTCTTTACCACATCTGCCTCACTGCAGCAGCAGCATGGCCTGGCCTCAGGCCTATTGCACACATCTGAAAGGGAGCGACACACAGTCTTGTGCACATTCAACATAACACACTAAGAAGCAGACACTCCCACACTGCCTAAATCCTCTCATCCTTTTCTTCAGACAAGCGCTTAGTGGCTGTTGCTTTTCTGACCAGTAAATCTACAAGCTTAAGTAAACACACCATTAAACTGAACCTCAAGGTTACGGCAGCGCAGCCTTCACGGCTTCTTGGTCTCCATAAATCTGAGTAAAGACCGAGAGCTGTTAACACCAGCATCTCCGAGCCCCCAAGTATCTTCGATAAAGAGAAAGCTTTGGGCTGAATTACAAAATCAATCTTGTTCTCAGCATACAGTGACCATTTATAAGGTGAAATATGGCCTTGTATCATAGTCAAAAAGTCTAGTATCACCTAAGGGAAGGCCTGAGTTGGACGGCTTAAAGCTGCATAGCGGATGACAGTTTGTGGATATTTTTTGGCTCTTTTGACTCGCTGTGAAAACACATTTTAATTAGCACTGTTGCCATTATAATTAGATACCAAGAATTAAAGGCTTATGAGGAGTAAATCTGGATGTGCATGGCTGAGGTCATGTAAAGGAATAAATTAAATCAACTTATTAGATATCTCTGAATCCTGGGAATGTCAAGTAAGAGCTGAGGTGTCGAACCTGCAGCGATCCCCGTGAGGTGGAAAATTAAGTCCCTCGCTGATCATCGCTACGTAATCTCATTGAGATTTTAACAGCCCCCTGTTAGATTCGGCGATAGCGCCTGCCAACTTTCATTTTAATAGAGTCATGTTATATCTTTGACTTTGTGTACACCTTCCAGCGCACTCAGCCATAAATCTACGCCAGTCGATTATGAGAAACAGGCTCATTATTTAAACTGGCACGCGTGGCAGCTGAATGCTGATGGAAGATTTCTGATCAACAACAGCATCGGCGAGGGGACCTCTGGGCTTCAGGCCCCATTGTTTTGTCAGCAGTTGTTTTTCTTCTCATTATATAGACCAGTCTGTCATGGGAGAAGGCCTCATTAAGTCCAGAAGTCAACAACAGGCGTGATGCATCTTTCCACAGATTCTGATTTATGCTTTAGACATAAATGTTGTTAACATGAAAGAAGGAAAGTAGGAGGCAGGTTTGCTCAGGCTCGGATTTTACTTTCAAATAAAGACTGTTTCCTTCTCCGCAGACACACACCTTCACCTCTGCACAGCTCAGACCACCATGCACCTCTTACCTCTTTCTTTGCATGTGTCTTTAATACATCTCTGACGTTTTTTTTGTCTTCGTATTCCCCGTCACTGCTCTGTACAGACTTTTTGATGGAACCCTTCTCTACCTCCTGCCGAAATTAAAAAAGGCATCATGTGTGTTTTATATCTTCTGTTGCAATCCTTCCTTCAACTTCCTGCCCACCAGCAAATACAAGAGAGTGTGAAAGAGGGCTGAGAGAATCAAGTCTTTGGGTAATTATGCTGCTCTGTTGTAGTTTTTCCACAGCAGCAGGTGACAAGCGAGGAGAATGAACCTGAGAAATAACGACTCAGTGATAACAGATTCATTGAAGATTAACAATATTTATTGTGAATCAAGGTAACAATAGACAACAAAATTGGAAAGTGGACTTCATTAAGACACTTAATGAAGAGGATCCAGCTGGTGGTGATAAAGAGGCAGCAGGTTCTGTCTAAACATTTGAGTTATGAAACAAAATTCGGGCCCACAGAAAGAGACAGGGGATGATTTGGGATGAAGGACCCCGACCAAAACCCAAATCAGAAATGTTGCAGTTCATTGTCAGTGCCATACATCCAGACCACCAGCGTGCCCCTATCAGTTTTTCAAATAATATCCAGCATCTGATTGGTTTGTAGAATGCTGGAACAAAGTTTATCAGCCATTTTTCACTGTTTGACTTCCAGATCATCCAACCCTGATTCCAAAAAAGTTGGGAAAAATGTAAAAAATACAACAGAAGGTGATCGTTTGCTTATCCTTTTTGACATCTGCTCAAATGAAAATAGAACAAAGATAATAATAATAATAATAATAATAATAATATATTATTTCCTGTTTTAGCTCATCAGCTTCATTGATTTTTGTAAATATGTGCTTATTCTGAATTTGATGCATGTTTGAACAAACTGGGACAGGAGCAAAGAAAGTTGTGGAATGAAACACCTTTTTTATTATGTTTTGTATGAAAGGGGCATCCTGGAAAGGCTCAGCCATTCACAAGTGAGGATGGAGAGAGGTTCACCACTTTGTGAACACATGATTGTGTGAAGGATTTGACTACATGGACTCAGGAACACTTTGTAAAACTGTTGGCTGTAAAGTGTTGCATTCTGTCTTATTTAAATTTTACACAGCGTCCCAACTCTTTTGGAGTCGGGGTTGTACAAATGATGATGATAAATTAAGTTTTTTAAAGCATTTTCTGCCTTTATTATGAGAGCAGACAGAAGAAAGCGAGAGAAGTCAGAGAAATCAACATGAGTTAGAGATGTTGCAGTGTCATGGTTAGTGTTTTAAACCCCTGAGCCATCAGCACACTTTACTACTCATCTAATCTGTCAGATATATCTTCATGAGAGTAAAGAAGAAAAGACACAGTCCTCCCTGTTAGGAAGGCATTTAGTTTTTTGCCACCTACAGCTATGCATTCACACTAAAGGCTTGTCTGATGAAAAATAACCACCGAGCTGATGGATTTTCTTTCCTTTGACCTGTCTTGTCTTCATCCTTTCTTATCAAATATGCGCCTTTACACACTCTACCAGCATGCATGCACACAAAGACAAATAAAGCATGAATGGATTCACATGATAATGAAACTGATCTTTCTTTGTGTCTATGTCATGTTTTCTCTGGGAGTAGAGATTCCAGTAGTACCTCCTACAACCCCGTCCAGCAGTACAGAGGAACCGTCAGGTGAGTACAGCTGAACATTTACTGAAATTTTTTTCTTTAATGTGTCTCCAGTCTCTGTGGCTGCACATCCATACACGATAAAATAAAGAAGTATAAACAGATGTGGGATTTTTCAACAGTTCCACGACTCGCCACAACATTTTTCCACAAGCGTAAAAACAGCCTGCTGAATAAATTGGATCCCTCATGCCTTCCCCCTCCTTATTATGGGTTCATGAATATTAAATCCATTAGCAGCAACCCTGGGATGTGCCTCCTTTAATCTCTCACACTTTCACAATTAATCAGTCTAACTGCGGCACAGTGGGGTGTTGGTCTGGCATACAGCACGGGGGCTAGGCAGTTTGTTTGATTTGATGATTTTTCGTCTCTCCAAACGCCCTCTTTCCCAGCATGATGCAGTGAAGGGAGGGAAGGACTGATAGCGGGACCTGGATCTTGTAATTCAGCGCAGGATTTGATAGTGTTTTTCGCCAACCTCTGATTTGTTTGAAGCTTAATGCAGTGTGACCACGTAAAGATTCTGGACTAGATTGTGAACTTGTTTAGTGGATGAGTTTCTGGTTATATGTTAGTGGTTGCCATAGCTGTTATTAGTTGGATTATATCATATAATTGAAATACAGTTGCAGAGTTCATGGCATTAATTTGACAAATCTAAAGCCCCAAAGTGTGCACCTTGTGCTTAATAAACATACCTGTACAAACCCTGTTGGGAAAAGTTCTGAATTTTATCTTTTGGCCTCAAGGTGGGAAGAATTGAGTCATCTGGCATTGCATGTTTGCTCCCTCTCAGCCATGAAGTTTGCAGGAGGCCCAAGGTATATGTGCGTGTGAGTGCGAGTAAGAGGCTCCTGCAGCTGTTGTTGGGCCCTCTGAGGTCCCAAACATTCCCTGGACAGCTTCGATTGACAGCACAGTCAGGATACTGCCGGTCCCCGGCCCTCCTCCACCTCTTTGCTTTTCTCTTTCAGTCTCTTTTAGCTCTCCTCTACTTCCTTCGTCTCCCTCTGTTTCACGCTTTGTCTTCACGCAGCACTGTGGGTGGTGCCGAGCTTGAATATCTGGAGTTTCTCTGGGCCCCCTTGTCAGGAATCTGTCCACTTTTGGGGTGTAGGAAATTTTCCTCACCTCACTGAGCGATTACTGGATAAATAGTTAAAAAAAAAAAAAAAAAAAAATATAAAATAATATAAAAAATAAATATATATGTATATATGTATATATATATATATATATATATATATATATATATATATATATATATATATATATATATATATATATATATATATATATATATATATATATATATATATATATATATATATAGTAAAAAAAAAGTAAAAAAATAATAGTAAAAAATGTGTTTTGGATGATACCCTATCCTCGTTCTGTGAAATCCTTACCTGTAGCCACATCCTGGTTTCAGGCTAATCATATTGATTAAACTGTGCCTTTGCACTCATGTAAACACATCCTGAAGAAGACTATGCAATGACTCAGGCCGTGTAGCTTTACAGATAATCTAATCACAGAGACAATTCCCTCCCATACATATAACAGCCTGGAGACTGTTCAGCCCAGAGAGGTTGAAATCAAGCAATTGCAAAGCGGAGCAACTTGATGGACGTCCTGCATCGCCCGTGTCAGAATCATGAGTAGCACAGGGTCCCACGCAGGCACCCACGCACAGGATGCATGCATTACCCTTTGAGCCTCCTCAGAGGGTTGCAGAACAAACGCACCTCTTGCTCGGCCGGGTATTTGAGCCGCCATGATATCACCTAATAAGTGATTGCAAACAGATGTGGTAATTTCATCTGAGCATCAAACAGTTTTCTACCCCACAAACAGTACCTGCACCAGATTCAACTTTAATATGCATGTTTGAACATTACCACATCATTATCCTTATTATTATTATTATTATTATTATTATTATTATTATTATTATTATTATTATTATTATTATTATCAGTAATAGTAGTAGTAGTAGTAAGAGTAGTAAGAATTGCTGTTGTTGTAGTAAAGGGAGACAACAGTATGGAGGGGAAAAATGGAAAGAAGATGCTGAGGAAGTTAGGAAGAATTTGAGGATGAATTAAGAAATGAACACAGTTAATTCAGAAATAAATGTGGAAAAGAGAAAACATGAGTGTGTGTGTGTGTGTGTGATACCAGGGGGGTGGTGGGCTGACAGCTGTGAGGCAGGTGCCTTGTTGTGCCTCAGTTGAACGAAGAGTGGGGGAATGAGGGGAAAATGGAGTGGATATTAATTTGTCTAGTGCAGCAGGGCTCTCCCCCTCTCGACCACACGGAGGGTTGGAATGCATGGAGAATACCTCCGATGGTGTGGCCCAGACAAAACACACATTGTGCTGGTAGGTCACGGATGGTGTGAGTCGCCACTCCCACGGGTCGTGACAGAGACGTCTGCACAGCAACGAAATGTGGAGGAGATTAACCGCTGATGACCTGTGATGGCCGCCCGGGCCTGTCAGGATACACAGGATGTGAAAGTAACTAATGATGATGAGGAGAGGGAGAATTGCAGCGACGATGATGAGGCTCATAAGGGTAACGAGGTTCAGTGTGTGTGTGTGTGTGTGTGTGTGTGTGTGTGTATGTGTGTGTGTGTGTGTGTGTGTGTGTGTGTGTGTGTGTGTGTGTGTGTGTGTGTGTGTGTGTGTGTGTGTGTGTCTTGTCCAAGGCTGGAAGTGATCAGAATCTGTGGCGGACCCCTCCTTGGATTTTTTGGATATGAGTCTTGCTTCACACACCCTGTCCAGCGCCCGCCGACTCCACCGTGCTTTACAGTCAGATCAATGCTGGATTACACCAGTTAATTGTGCGACAAAGAGAGAGAGTGAAAGAAGAAATAAGCAAGGTCAAAAATAGAACAGCATGGTATCAAATGGTCATTATCAATATGAAACCTTTGCATGCAATTTACTTTTCAGTGCCAAAAACCGCTTTTAATGACATGAAAACCTTGGCAGGGGGATTTCCTCTCTCTCTCTCTCTCTCTCTCTCTCTACGCTCTGGGCGATAACCAACTGGAGTCCCCGCTGACTCATCTGAATCTCATCAGTTACAGTAACAGAGGACGACCCAGCTCATCAGAACTGATTGCACGCCACCCAAAAAGTAAAATCCCAAATCAGGTCAAGAACTCCGAACAGCCTCTTCACTGGCTGTTGTCTGCCGAAGACAAACCACCTTTTACTCTCTGATGAGGTACAAGGAGAGAAGAAGCAGGGGACTCCTCTTTCTCCCTTCCTTTCTCTCTCCGTCCTTGCTGGACGGGATCCAAACTCACGGCTCTGGTGCGAGAGCAGGGCAGGACACTGGCCTCCATAATCTAATTACATGCTTTATTTGCCACAGTTTGTTTCTCAATCAGTCTGGTGGAGGGAGAAAGCCCTCATCCCGGGCCGACATTTACACCTCCTTATCTAGCTGCCCTGCTACCTCTGATACCGCCCTCCCTCTGTGGCCACGCTCACACTGAGTATGTCGTATCCAGATCTAGTTGCTATAGGTTGCTGTTCACACCTTGCTTTGACAACTCGTGATCAGATTTCAGTTGCGTTGGAACTTGAAAGTTGAAAAATGGACCTTCAACGCCTTTTCAGTGTGGTCACGGGTGCAGTTTTTCACATTGTATCAGACTGTATATCAGCTCCTTGAGTATAGCAGCTCTGAATGTGGCCTGAATGGTCTCATCCCAGACAGGTACTGTTCCTCTTGGAACTGCATCCATATTGGATTCCACACCTCGTCATTTATGTCCATTGTCAGTGTTCACTGTGGGAACATTTGGGATGGTGTACGGGTGTGTAGCTCGACTAACGTTCATGCAGGGCACCACACATTGGTGGAGGTGTGTTGCTTCCTGGTGAGACAGTGAAGTCCAGTTAGAGCAGCAGATTAATGCATGCAAAGGTTTATCAGGCACCAAAACACTGGTTTATAATGCTCAGAGACATGGTTTTACAACCCTTATCACAGGGGCAACTATTTTGTCTTAACAACCCTTGTGAGGTAAACAGTGGACATTCACGTTGCAGAGGAATCAGCTGGGATTGTGCACGTATTTGATTGGCCAACGCAGCCTTGTCAGATGACGCTGTGGCAGCCAGGTTCAACTTTTTTCGTCAGGTGACCCTGCTCTCGTCTGCCAGCCCTCCTCCCCGCTGGCCCCTCGCTGCGCCGCCGGACTGCCTTCATTCAGATGGATGAGGCTTAAATAAGGACGGACCCTGAAATCTCTTCATGTAAAAATGATTATCTTGTTGGAAGGATTGAACCAGAGGGTTTCAGACCCCGCTGAGTTCTTGGCTCACAGGGTGGGAATGGCTTTCGGCTTTGTAGCATGTAAAGACATCTGGGCTTCAACCAACCATGATGTATTTCGCTTTACTTGAGTAAAATAATGTTTTTGGATTTGCTTTGAAGAAATGTGTCTTTTTCCTCTTCGTCCTTCAGTTTAAATCTTGCTCTCTTCTTTGACACAACATGTACATCTATATTTTAAATATTCATCTAGATAAACATAATTGATCTCTTTTTTCTGAGAATGCCTCAATATACCATCAGAAAAACATGTGAAATATGAATTTACTTTGGATATATCTTGAATTGTGATTTAGGCTAACTGTACAGGAATAATGAACAAATCAGATATTTTTTATTGGTTTTTAGGCACATTCACATTGGCTTTGGTAGTCAGGGTTACTGTGGTCATTGTTGTAAATGTTACGGGCTGAGGGGATGCCTGGACTCCAAATGCAGGACACAGATACTGACGGGCAGGCAGGTGAGGTGAGTTAGGAGGTTTCCATGACTTGAGCTGGACAGACTTGGCAGGTGAGACATAAGGAAAACAGACTTAGCAACTCAGAAACAGGCAGAAGACAGAAAAAATATAGCAAGAACAAAGCACAAAGAGAGCTATGTGGCTCAGACATGGTCCCAGGCTAGTGAGTACAACAGGCTGGTGAGGAGATCCGGATTTTTATCCTGTGACTGATGATTGTGGATTGGCTGCAGCTGTGGAGGCTGATTGGTACAAGCAGCAGGTGTAGGTGAACCGTGATTGAGGAGGAACCGCCCAGTCCAGACTCAATCACACACACACACTCACACACAAGGACAGACAGAAGGAGAAACTAACATAACACAAAGGGACAGAGGGAAATCACAAGGAAAGGGAGGAGGAGGCAGAGGTTTCCTAACAGCAAAATGACCAGTTTTTATATAAATATTTACTTATATTTACAGGGTTTCGCTTTCAGCTATGGGCCCTGTAAAGCTCTGGCTCAGGCACACAGAACTGTACAGTACTGTATTCTGTCTAAAGCAGCTTTACTAAGAAGCATCCCAAATGAGAACGATTAGCTTAAAGGGCTGTACAGCACTTTGATAGAAGGGGCAAAGGTCCACCTCTCAGTTACGTACTCCTCAGCGCTCTGAAAGGCAGGAAACAAAGCGCCGTAGTAACTACATCTACTCAGAACACCCAGAGCACATTTTCGCTCAGTGCTACAGAACTGCTCCCACTTCCCCTGCTTGTAACGCACGCACAAAGGGAACATTTGTCCTCACGGTAGGGGACTGCCTGGCCCTAAATGGGGATCTCGGGGTGCTCTCAGCGGGGCCCGGAGCTGTGTCTCAGGGGTACACTAATGGGGAACGAAAGGCTATCAAAGGGAAGTATCATGATGGCATCAAGGGGGGTTATGAGAAAACAAAGCCTCCTTTCCACAGCTCCCCCTTCGATCATTTACATGGTAATCAGGTGCAGCTCATATAGACTCCTCTGTTTCATTTACTTTGCCTATTTTTGTTACTCTCTCTATTTAGTACCTCCGGCTGCAGCTTTGTGGCCTTGCTGCCCAGCTAGTGAGCAACCAGTTTGGGATTTTCTTTGCTGATTTGGGGATTTCACTTAAAATCCTGGTCCTCCTCCTCCTCCTCGTCTTCTTCTTCTTCTTCCTCCCACCCCCCTAATGAACTTCACTCATGTCTTCTTTTTTCTGTCAACCTCTCCACCCCTTCACTCTCCACCAGTATCCATTCTCCCGCCTCCTTCCCTGCATTTTTCCTTGTCGTGGTGTTCCCCAGGCAACCTCATTCAAACAGAGTATAAAGGAGAGTAAAGGCATGGAGCAAAGTTCTGCTCACAACAATGAAGTTTGTTCATATTCAGGCAGCCTGAAAGCTCCAATCCTTCTTCCACCACCCCGTCACTCTCCGCCACTACTCACTGTCCATCCATCTGTTGCTCCCTCCTTCCTTCCCTCTTTCCTTTTACTATACTCATTACAACTTGCAGCACTGAAGTGTAAACCAAATCAGTACTCTGGATCCAATTTATGCCAGTTGGGCGAGCGCTAAAGGGGCAGAAAAAAGGGGAAACACTTTTTTTTTCATGATATGGCCTCATGTCACATTATGTCAGCCGGCACTGTAAGTGTCTGGCAGCGTGACAGCGTAGCATGGGGCAATCACTGGAGCTACGTGCTCTCTAGATTTCTGGGGCCAGCAAAGTGGAGGGAGGGATATGCTGTTGCCTCCTTCACCTCCTGGTAATCTATCATAAAACTGATGGCATACGCATATTCTCATGAATCTATTTGGACAAGGAGCAGGGTTCGTTATGATCTGCAGTGCATGTGGTCAGCCTTCAACAAAAATAACAGTTTATTTAGAATGATTAAGAACACATGGAGATACAGCACAGTATGTGGAAGAGAAATATGTCCCCCTGAACATACTTATACATATTCTGTAATACAGAGCTGTCTCTGCCTGCATGTCTGTCCACATGTATGCCATCAGTATAAGACTCATCTTTTCTCCATTTTGAATCAGGGTGGAGTTTCAGATGTCCTTACCTCCACCACACATGGAACACACAAACTTTAATTTGGTTCCGCTAGATTTTGTAAACAGAATGTGTCTTAAAATGTTTTGAGGTTGTTATGCAGATAATAAAACAAGTTGAATCACCTTGAAGTACTCATCCACCTCAAGGATTGTGTACACTTGAGCGTGTGTGTGTGTGTGTGAGTGTGTGTGAGCTTACCCACTGCAGAGCTGTATGAGGTATTTATTTGTTCATGGTTCCCAGAGTGGACACCCCCCCTTCCCTTAAAAAAAAAAAGGGTCCTCTGCCTAACGCTTCATGGATGGCTAATTTTCCCTTCCTGACCTCCCTTTGTGTGGCATTGACCCCCTTCACACCCCCACCTCCTACTCCCTCAAATAGCTGCCAGCCCACAGCGCTCTCCCCCCCGTCCACACTGCAATAAATGCAAAAGCTTGACATGGTCCTCGGTGGGGCCTTGAAGTGATCCCGGGGTTATTTTTTTGGGAGGTCGTGGGCTGAGGTGACAAGCGAGGTGAGATTTGGAGGGAGGTGGGGGTTGAAGAGGGTGGAGGGTGGTCTGCATCGGCCTGACTCATTCCCACAGTCTGACAGGCAGTGAGCGGGTGGATGGCAGTGGTCATTTGTAAACTGCTGCTGGTACCATCAGCCCCATTCAGAGGTCCTCACCATCACACACGACAGTTGTCGGAGGTGGAGGGTAACCTGCCTCCAACCACAACCAAAATATCCACCTCTTAATAAATCCAGCAGTGTCTCCACAGCTGTCCCATTAGAAAACACAATCAAACCAGACAGATGTGTGTCAAGCAGCCAGGCCAAACAACTGCTGCCAGAGGCGCTGACGTCATTGTTGTTCTCTGAAGCTGCTTCAGGAAAGCTTTCTTTCTCTTTGTAAGTGACAGGACCCAACAGGCTGTTTTTGCTGGTAATGTTTGGTCCAGTCTCAAAAACGCATGATAGGACAGATATAGAGCAAGGAAACAGTTCTCGTAAATGTGGTGCTACAGCAGCCATCTTAACTTTCAGACAGTAATAATTTGTTAAAACTCGGCCACTGGTTTACATGTTGGCCCAGCAGAGAACATATTTCATGCACGTCAGTCTGGTGGAAATGGTTCATCGTGGATTTGTTTTTTAATCAATCCCGTTTGTAGTGAGTTTAAATTTGAAATTGAAGCTTAGATTAAGAATAGCATGTATTTTATACTGTAAATGTTTTTTCTTATTGTTGAAGGGGATTTTCCTGATTTGTTTTTTGGTTTTGTTTTTGTGAGAGGACATGTGGTAGATGAAAATTTTCATCCCTTCATCTATAATCATAGTGTTTTTCTCATTAATTATTTCAGCAATTGAGTATGTATGAGAAATTTTTCCCCCCAAAAAAAGGAATTTCAAAAGAATCACATTTAATTTTGAAGTGTTTTTTTTTTTTAAGCCAGTTTCTTTTGGATTAGTTTGTAATATATTTTGTCATACATACATACATACATACATACATACATACATTAATTGATTTACAATTAAATCTAAATTAAATGATTGGTTATAATTTTCCTTAGCCTTTGTTAATGTATGTTTTACAAGTCTTTTTCACCAAGATTTATTTGACACAATCCTAAAAAAGGATTTTTTTTTTTTTTTCATATTGTGGACAACAATGAAATCTTAACAAATTCACGAAACCCTTTCTGCCCCTTTTGCTAGAAATAATCTGTTTTCTCCCTCAAGCCTCCTGACTGTATTTCCTCCCTTCTCTTTCTTGCAGACTGCGATTCGTATTGCAAGGCGTCTAAAGGCAAACTGAAGATCAACATGAAGAAGTACTGCAAGAAAGATTACGGTGAGTCAACGCACAGTCCATTTAATGACTTGGATTAACGCTCATTTCTTCAGGAAAGCTTAAAAAAACATGTGGTCCGATGGAGGAGGCACAGTTGCCTTTTTCACTGAAGGTGAGCAACAAATAAATCATGTCAGTCGAATATTTCGCGAGCACACTTTCAGAATGTGGTAAAATTGGGATACGCATATGATCCTTACCCCATACATCCCAGTACAGCGCGTTGCTGGGGAGTTGCTATACTTTACGGGGGAGGCATTTTACTGATGGCTTACTCCAGCTTTCTGAGGTCAGAGACAAAGGATCAAACAGAATACAGCAGATCTTCAAGGAGGAAGAGAGAAGCAGACAAACAGAAGGAGAGAAAGGGAGCTGGAGAGAAAGGGCAGGATAAAGAATTAGGCAGAGGTGTGTGTGTGTGTGTGTGTGTGTGTGTGTGTGTGTGTGTGTGTGTGTGTGTGTGTGTGTGTGTGTGTGTGTGTGTGTGTGTGTGTGTGTGTGTGTGTGTGTGTGTGGGGAGAGTTTTCTCTGAGCAGGCATTTAAGACCCGGGTGGATAAAGTAAAGACAGTGTGACGGACAGTGGGTGCTCTCTAGGAGATCCTCATTAAGGCAGCCCACTTCCCCCACAACCGAAGCGCTTCTCGCTGCATTCCTGTGACCGTCCGTCCGCCACGCCATTCAAGGTGTGGATAAGACGTATGACCTCTCCCCTCTTCCCCTCCCTCTGTCCCCTCCCCTGATTGAAGTCAGGCTGCTGAACCGGTCAGCCAAGCGGCAGCATCCTGCGGCATACCTCAGCAGCTTGACAGACAGGCCTGGGCTTTGTTCCGCAGGGATTTGGGGGAGTTAGGGGGTCAATCTTATAGACACCTCCTCTTCCACCAGTGCCTACCTTTCTGCTGTTGAGAAGAGCCTTACCTCTGAAACACGTCTCAGCTCATGTGTGAATGTGTCAGCTTTGGTTTGGCCAAATAGCAGACGCTGTTGCTGACCTGTCTACATCAGGTTACATTTTATTTTATCAGTAGAACATTCATGTAACACCGGAATGATAACAGCAGGCAACATCCATTAGGTAAAAAGAGACATGAGGATGTCCCGCTGGAGAAACCATCACTCAACACGGGACTGAGTACCCTCATGTGTGCACACTCCCAAGAGTGAAGCCAGGAGTGTTGTGAGTGTGTGTGAAGTGTAGGGGAGCTGCTGGTACTGATGGCTGAAATACCACCAAGCAGAAGACAAATGGAAGTTTCTCTTTTACACCAAGGTTTTTGTGGGGGAGTGCATTTTTACAGACAGCGTAATTACACAGACACAGATTTAATGTCTTCATATATAACAGAACAGCAGATAATTAGTCCTGCTCTCAAACTAAAGATTTTTTTTTAAATCGGGGTATTGTGAAAACATTTCATGTAATCCATCTGTCCACCATTAGTTTTACATGCCACATCATCCTCTGTGTAATCCACTTTCTCCTTGCCTTGCCGGCACCAGGGGGGCTTTGTGCTGGCGATGTACATGAGAGCTATTAAGCTCCTTGTCATATCCATCCTTAGTATGCAACAGAATATTCAAGATTCGTAACAGACCAGAACAAGATCCCTGTACAGTATTTACCACATGTGAGCTCAGCAGAGCTGATCGAAAAGTCAAACACAATGTAAATCTACAGGATAAGTTGAGAGAGCTGCAGCTTTGGACTGTTTTGAAAAGATCAGCAGGGGAGCTGGGCTCCATGCTGCGTAGGGAAGCAATGCTACAAGCTTCTGTGGTCGATATACAGACACACATAAAGAATCACAGGAGGGAGCGGGGCGTAGGGAGGGGGTACAAATGTCTGACCTCAGAAAAATCCCTGGTATAACTACTCAAGGCGTTTCAGTGTACAGCGATTGTTGACTAAAATCAAACGATGAGAACAGCACCTGGTGGCAGCTGGTAGGTGCAAGGTGGTGCTGAGGTCACAATTGAGCCACAACAGACCAGACCAGTCCTGACTGCAGCCAAAAAAGCTCATGGGCGGTGTAGGATTTTGAGCTGTGGCAAACAGACGGACATAATACGATTTCTCAGGAATAAAATTAAAATAATTAAAACTAGAGGTCATAACATAAACCTATACGACTGTTTTATAATCAAGGAGACTTTCACATTGAGGATATTGCTGAAAGAAAATCTTTAATGGGAATTCAGAGTGGGAAAATACTTCCTACACTTCAGGCAGACTTTATATATATCAGACTTTTTATACACATTGTGAAAACCCAATGTGCTTTACGGAACATTAAAAAGGAAAGAAAGGAAAAAGCCATTCACAACATGCTGCTGTCACAACATCTCACACATCAGTCCTCGGGAAGCTTCACCAGACTTTGAATTGACCCTGAATGCAACACCAGAGTATTGGAAGCTAAAAGCATAACCTTCAAACAGATGTATTTTCTGTTTTTCAAGTCAGTCAGATTTAAATCTTCATGAACCATAAAGTGTGACTCCCGAGGTGGTGATCCAGCATGGATATGGATAAAAACCTGCCCTGAATACAGGCTACACTCTTAATACTGCCATGCTGTTCAGCTCCATTAGCTCCACACTGAAGGTGAAACCAGTGACCCTGTAACACAGTGCCTCATTTGAAAAGCTGTCCTGTAAGAACAGGAGTATAATGGAACTGAATAGCGATCTGGTCAATATAATACATATTGATACATGCTGGGCTCCATCCATGAGAGGCAACCCCCTCTCTTTCCTCCCTCTTGCTCTCTGAGAGCCATACCAGTTGATTCATCATGTGATATCACTGAACGTCTTTCCAGCTGACGTCTCTAATAGCTCTACCCTGCCTCCTAATCACATTACAAATCACACTGCTCTGTCAGTAGTAATGGACATAATGCATGTAGAGCTGTAAATCATAGCTGGACCAGCATAAACCAGCCTTTTCCACTGAGGATTTAAACAGAATCCATCCCATGTAAGTGTAGTTTATTGGTATTCATAGTGCGCAGTCACCAAGGTTTACCAAGGTGTGGCATGGTTTACCAGTGTTTACCAGGGTTTTCCAGTGATCTTATCACTCAGTTCATGGCTTTGCCATCTTATCAACTCGATGACTTGATGATTGATGGCCACACCAAGATGGATGCTCCCTAAAACCCTCCTACTTTGCTCATGACTATCAAAAATGGGAAAAAATTATCAGTTTTTCCTTTTTGATCCATGTCCCCCAAACACTGAGTCCCATCCATTAATGTTGATTGCATGTGTATCCGACAGCTGTCGCCTACTTAGTCTCACACATCTTATTTTTTATTAACAACTTCATTCAAATACGGAAGATCCTGGTTCAAAAATATTAAGTTCATGACCTTAAAGTATTGATCTGATATGAATAAAGGTTTAACTGGGAGAAGGTGAGTCATGAAACTGACATGATGGGATCTGCTAGAGATGCTGGGACGACATGAACACTCAGCCCACCAACAGTGGTGTTACAGAGTGGAGGTTTCTCCCTCACAAATGATCTTTATCTGCGGTGTAACATTAGTTTAGCTGGACAAAACACAGGAGAGTTCAGTAAAGACAGGATTGGATCAGCTTTGTTCTAGCCGATACCGATCAGTTGAAATATGCCGAGATCATCCACCCACAAGAAAACTGTTTAAAACGAATCTTTGGAGGTACTAAACTGAGCTTTTTTGCTGTAGAGTTACTGCAAAGGTATTAAGCGAGACTGAAAGGCTGTGCTTTGAAACTGCTGAAAGTGGCGTGGCTTAAAGCCGAGCTATGCATGAAATGAACTAGTTATATGAAGTGTTGTCCGACCATGTCTAAAAACAACAGTGTTTCTAAATGTGGGGGGAGGGGGGCATTCGATGGAATACAAATGGGGATAATGTTCACTTCTGGACAGTCTCTCCTCAAAAGCATTCATGCTGTTCAGTTGCTCAGCTTCAGAGAGTAAAAGTGACAAAAGAAGCTATGTGATGAATGAGAAAGAAGAGCGCAAATGCAGCATACTGTACGTCCAGTTGTCCAATTGATGTGTGAAGTAGATGAGCTTGATGGATTGTCATTGTCGACCAGTTCAGACGGGGTTTTCAGAAACTGACAATCTGACAAGATTCTTTCTTCAGTGCAACTGAAGAAATCCTAAATATAAGAGGCTTTTGGGGATACTGAGGCCAAATCAGCCAGACCTCTCAGAAGGTGTCAGAGCTCTGGATACTGTGACATGATCCCTCTTTGCCGCAGCATGGGTCAGCACTCACTGATGTGATTTCAGCTGCCAACTCCATGGCCGTGGTTGCCGAGGACAAAGTGTGCTGATGTTTGAATAATGGCCACAGTCGGAAAAGGAGCCAGCGTGCTTGGAAGAAAAAAGACCCTTTCCTTCCACTGTGACAGAGACCTTTGAATGCCGCGATGACTCTTCGATGAGAAGCTGAGGCAGCAAATTGAAGCAAAGTTTTCATTAAATTAATAAAAATAGCTGCATATCTTCATGCAGGAGACTGGTGGTTAGTTGACCTGTAGTATTTTATGTAATTACCTCAATAAATATCCAATGACAGAGAAAATTCAGTGAACTAGAAGTTGTTAAAATGGGAAACCATTTTTTCCCCTGGTGAGGCATGGAAAGAATTGTAAAAGGCAAATGCACAGCATGAAGCAGGAAGTTGTGGACACACTCCATATTTTTAGAGGCTTCTTTCATGGCCTGCCATTAAATAATGCACAGACATTCATGGTCCCTAGAGGATGAATCCTACTGACTTAAGTGATCTACTGACTTTTCGTCTGGCCACCATTAGCTTGCCAATCGTTGTTTTGTTAGCGTTTAGCTCAAAGGACTGCTGTGACAGCCTCACAAAGCAGCTAGCATGGCTGCAGAACTGCAAGTCATTTAAATATAAGAAATTTCGCATTAATTGATAAAGCATCATCGCTCTTGCTTCCCTCTCTGCAGCTGTCCAGGTGCACATCCTGAAGGCAGACAAAGCCAGCGAGTGGTGGAAGTTCACCGTCAACATCATCTCCGTCTACAAGCAGGGCGAGAGCCGCATCCGCCGCGGGGACCAGTTCCTGTGGGTCCGTGCCAAAGACGTGGCCTGCAAGTGTCCCAAGATCAAACCTGGGAAGAAGTACCTGCTGCTGGGGAACGACGAGGACTCCCCCGGCCAGAGCGGAGTGGTGGCAGACAAAGGCAGCCTGGTTATCCAGTGGAGGGACACGTGGGCGCGCAGGCTCAGGAAGTTCCAGCAGCGCGAGAAGAAAGGCAAGTGCAAGAAGCCATAGGTGGAAAAAGGTGGAGAGGTTGCCAGAGGTGGGAGAGGAATTCAAGAGAAAGGCTGAGCGGGTCATGAAAAAAAAAAGAAAAAAAAGTGAACGAGAGGCAGAGAGGACCACGGACAGACAAGAGACTGTTTATGTCGCTGCTTTTTTGTGTAGAAGCATGAAGAGAATTATTTAGGATGATTTGTTTTTCTAGTGAACTTTTGTTGAAGGAGCTCACCTTGCAGATTTGGTTTTATGGTTTATTTTACTTTGAGATTTTGCCTCTCATGTGGATTTGCCGAATTTGCACCTATTACCAGCATATAAAGTTATTTGTGTTTGTTTTCTTTATCTCAATATGAAATCATTATATTGTATGTTTTAATTTTATGGACAGTTTCTGCTGGTGCAAAAATGACACAGAAAAAGCCACTTCATTACCACTGCAATTTTGCCTCTGCATGGTTTTCTTATTGTATTCTTAGCCAAGACGCAAGCTTGTCTTCACCGATCCGATTGAGGCAGTACTATTCCCTCCATTAAGAATTGTGCCATATAAACTTTTGTTTGTTAGCCACAGAAATGTGTAGTACATTTAGCTGTCGCTGAGCTACCATTCAGTCCCCCTGTTGTTTTTAATCAGGTGAATCTTCAACTGCAAAAAAAGAAATTTGTTGTCCTACATTTTTAGTGGTCAGGACATGAGAATAGGCAAATGACATAAGAGAACCAAGGATGAAACACAGTGTTGACTCGAGCATTTTTGACCTGATTACTCTCATATTTTCACTCCCTATTTGCCCCTTCAGACTTCACTGGTTAAATTTTGGTGGTTCAGTATTTGTACAAACCTGCATGTGAACATTCGAGAGTGTAATGTTCAGTTCATTAACTGGTGCTGTTTATGCTAGTAATGTTAAAATGATGCTTTTTTTGGGAGGACAAACTGTGTTCAAAATCACTGATTTCACTGTCAGTAATTACGGTAACTGTGATTTTTTTTTTTATTTTGTTTTTTAATATCAGTTTAACAACTGACTGAGAAAAGGACAAGAGGCCAGCATCATTGATTATTGAAAACACTGAAAATTTTCACAAAGTCACGAGTGGTTCTTAGGTACAGCTAATATGAAGAAATGACTATGAATATGGGTTCTTGAGTGGCTACAAATCAAAATTTCAAATGTTTGCTTCAATTAATTTCAGAAACAATATTTACTTGTTCTACCGCAAAATAATTGGAGCTGTTACCCAAGGCAGGTCACTGTGCACAGCGGATGCAGCATTCTTGTTGTGCAGCTGCAAGCACTGCACGTTACCAGACGCCACAGACAATGCAGATTTCTGTGTGATTTATCTCTTTAGAAATCTATTGCTTCTTACCAGCTCTTGGGGGCAAACCAAAAAAAAAAGGTTGTAAAAATGTGTCAAAATGTATCTTTAAAAATTTGCATGAATAAGTCAAAGGAAGATTATCCTCTGCCTCTCACTATGAAGCTCCAATGTGCATGGCTACCGACCACTAAGTCCTAAAAGCTGTATTTTTTATGTGGAACAAGACCATTAAGCAAACTCAATCAATGCAGATTGTAGGAAGTGATGAGAACGGGGAAGATTGAAAAGAAGAAATGCCCTTACCTCATGCGGTGCAGAAATGAATCCGAGTAGAAAACGAAAACTTGCTCAGAGATTCCTAAAATGTATTTTTGAAGCCCACCTCACGCTGGCTCGCATTCATCTCGAATAATTCGGACAGTACTATGAGATTGCAGATAAATACCGTTACAGCCTGCGCACTCTTTTGCAAACACAATGCATGACTATACATTCACGAGGAGGACACTGTGCGACCAGTCAGAAGCTGCAGTCTCCCATTGACCTGTCACATTAATTCTCTTCACTTCAACACTTCCACAGGGAGAAATGGGCTGAATTGCAATCACTTGACGCTGCTTGATTCAAACCACACTGCTCATTTATTTGTGTGCAGTTCAGTTTGGATTTCTCCGAGGAATGCGTGGTAAAAGCTCAGGTTTGCAAAAGCACACACTTTATGTGATGTATCATAAGCGGGGGTTCCTTTCAGTCCATCGCGAAACACTTGGAGCAACACGTTTGATGAGGGTATTTGTAAGTGTACGAGTAACTGTAAAAAGGGTTTTCAGATTTTTTCCAAGACACGTGGTTTTAATCTACAGGAGTCTCTGCTTCCTTTCTTTTAAATGGTAATCATTTCTGATTCCACTATCTCAAAAAGCTCATTTGTCCTGGAGTTTTCTGAATGGACTGAAATGCCTCCTAGATGATGACAAATTAGAAGAGCTTTTTAAACCATGAGAAATCAAAGTCACCTGGGTTCAGATGTGAGATAAAAGAACAGATGACCTTGTTGCTGAGGTACTTCTCAATACGTTTAGGGTTTGACGGAGTGTGTTTTTTCCTGATGTCTGTCCATCATGACACTACGTGCTGGTGGCACAGCACACTCAGCCCATTTCCAGTATCTTTACATGTTCCTGCCTTTCATTGTTAATCTTACAACATAACATCACACGTCACTGTTTTCTGTTTGGCACAATGTAATCTGTAATCACACCTCTTTAGTCGCTGTAGCCTCATGCTGTTAATTTTACACCTGTCCCCTGAGCAATGGTTTGACAAGCTTGCTGATGAAATGCTACCCACATACCTGTCAAAGCATTGCTTTGTGTTCATACTATGAATTGTAAATGTTGTTTAGTTGTCACCATTGCCAAGACTTTTTGCAATGTCGTTTTACAATGCGTACTAATATATTATGGTTATTATATATGAATATATTTAATGACACAAGACATTGTGGATTTTATTGTCTTTTTCAACTTTTTTTTTTACTTGTTTGTGGTTGTTTAGATTGTTGCCATTAAAGAAGGAAATAATAACTACTGAACACACCAACCTGGTAGAACTAAATTCAGATTTTCAGTTGAAATAAAGTCGTTACATTGAAAAATCATTTGCCTCTGTTGATTTGATTTTCTTAATTTAATTATTATGTTTCATATTAAGGCATACATACAGTCGGCTTTACTCCGTTTACTGTGGCAGCCGTTGAATGAAGCATAATCTTGTTTTGTGCTGTAGATAAAACAAGATTATGCAGAGTTTGCCATGGAAATATGGAAATGGTACCAATGTGTTCACGCTTCGTCAAAGTTCACCCCGGCTCAATATCATGTTACACAACACAGCGATCCTGCAGAGTAAGCCCTGAGCATTAACACAGACAGACTGGAGTCCAGGGACTATTAACTGGAAATGTCATTTATTAGAAATTACAAGCTGAATTGATTTACAGGGAAGGAAAGCAGCCATGTTAGTAACACAGCCGAGCTGCTTGTGTTGGCTGGAGCTATTCTATAAACCTTATAAAACCCCAAGACAAATGATAACATTACAGCTGCTACAGTAATGCATGGGTAAATATAAGTGTGTGTGAATATTGCAAAGCTTGCGGAATTACCGTAGCCAGTGTGAGCTTCAGCCCAGACCACGGGAAAGCTCCTGCTACCTGCGGGACGTCCTGCTGTTGGGTCAACATTCGCCACAGTCCGGGCTAAAAACATTTTTTCCAAAGGCTTACAAGCCTCCAAATAATTTAGCTATTTGTGAACAACCATTTATGCTTAAGGAATATATTCTATTTTTAAAAAAAAGTCTTGGGTTAACAATGCGTTTCACCCAAACAACTTACTGTACAGAAAGATTTAACAGTGGTGCTTAAGAACTTAAATCTTCATTTCACGTTGCCTCAGCAGTGAGCTTTGTCTCAATGGGAGCAGAAAGAATAAGAAAATGAAATCTGATGGGAGACAGTGTTTAAATGAGAGTGCATGTGTGCACTGTGGATGCAAAGGTTTTGAACTGGTATTCACACCATCATTGTAGTTCAGCACAGGTCCACGATCGCTGCTGTCCTCGTCCTCGTCCCCTACACGGGCCACACAGCGATCACTATGATGGCTATGAGAAGCAGCACGATCACCACCAGCATCCCTGAAGGAAGAAAATGAAGGGAAAAAAGGAAATCAGATGGGAAAACCCAACCAGCAAACTTTTTTTTTTTACTGTCAACAAATTCCATGAAAAGACCACAACCAACAATGAGCTGCTGAGACAGTTTCTGTATGAAGAGTCTGTTACAGCTTATTCCTCTGTGCCATAGAGGAACTTTACATTTGGAAGCTGTTTTTAAATCTTCAGCAGGAACAAACTCAGAAAATGCAGAAAGTGGGACGGATGAAAACATTGTCAGTATTGGTTCTTTCATGGGATTTGCTGGCAGTAAAAACATGCAGACTAATGCCAGACCTCTCCTTTCCGGACTTCGTTAGCTAGATATGCTACTGCATGTCATTATGCTAAGCTAATCAGTCCACAAACTTTTTACAACAAACTAACTTCAATCTGATTTATGTAGGTTATGCATTTTATGTGTTATTTGTATGTATTTAGTATAACACTTTATATTTAGGTGCACATATTCACCATTAACTAGCTGCTTCTCCATCAAAATCCTCATAATTACTGCTTATTGATAGTAAATTGTTGTGCATGAATTACCATCTCAATTGTTGGTTTCTTTGTAGATAAAAGAGCTTGGTCTGTACCAGCTCTATATGGAAAGTGTCCTGAGACAACTTCTGTTGTGATTTGGCGCTATACAAATAAAATTGAATTGAATTGAATTATAACCTAACCCTGAGAATAAGACATTAATATGTGCTTTATAATGACTATTTAAGAACCAATATGCCACTAATATGCATGCTAATAATCAACTGGTTAATCGTGAATGTTTGTCCCTTCATATAAAGTGTTACTGTGTTAACTACTCTCTAAAGTATGCAGGAAAAACAAAGAAACTAATGCAATTAAAGAAGGAAGAAGCCTCCAGTGGTTTAACAATCTGACTTTTTAAATGAGGTCAACATTTTTTTTCTTATATTTACTTTCTTATTCCCCTTTGTGATGAAACCTTTGCACTTCAGCAAACTCCCCCTAACTTTATTGTTGAAAATCCAAATGTCACGCAGCTGAGGAGCTGCTGATTTGAGACAGACTCGCAGAGGAGGAGGTGCATGTAGCAGACACAAGGGAATACACTTGGAAGAGGTAAGAAGCCCGCATACCTCACTACTAATTTTCAAAGCCCTTGATCTAATGCAAGTCCCAAGTGCACATGCCCTCACAGCATATCACCATTTTTCTCTTGATGACTTAATGCAATTTACATGCGTTCAACAGCCACAAAAGCTTTATTGCCGCAGATTGCACACTGTGATAGGCATATGTTTCTGATTCGGCCTTGAGAGGATAATCATTGTTTTCCACTGATACTATGGAAGCAGAGAAAAATGTGCAAAAGCTCACTCACACTTCATCAAAGTGCTTTACCCCGAGGACCTGAAAATATTACAGTTTTTATTATAGCCACCACCCAGAGAAAAAAGAAACCCTCTCTGTTGTAAAATCCACTACAGGTGGAATTTTCATCCTTTGTAAAAAAAAAAAAAAAAAAAACCAAAACATCTTTTGGGAACTATACTAATAATCTAATTTTATTGAACAGGAATCAGTCTGAATGTAGTTGGGTGTAGCTTTTTAACAATAACCTCAAATAGCTTAATCCTCAGGGTATTTCCTGAAACGACGTTTTCACTGTCATGACTTGCAGGGACTCTTGAAAAGAACTGAGATATTGTTAATGTTATTAATGACACCTTTTCCTCTACAACGGGACAAAATTAGAAATTTTACTCATCAAAAAAAGAGGAGATAACCTACGGGAGCAGAGATGATTTACATTCGAATTTTAGGAAAAATCACCAACTTGGAAGTGAATCTAGAGCCCAATCGATAAATTGCTGGGCCTATTTTGGCTAACATTAGATATATCAGCATCACTGGAGGGGCTTCTTCATGATTTCAACTTAAATATTCTGCAAAAAAACAAAATCACTAATTTAAAAAAAAAATAAATTGATTTTTCTTTGTTTACACAACTTGTGCCAGGCCGACTTGTTGCTGGTTTTCTCGTGGCGGGTCACATGTCAACCAATAAGAAAGAGGCAGTGACAGAACAGAAGTGCCATAGGTTTAGAATCAGTGTCTCCACCAGAGAGCACGGACAGCTTTTATTTTTCAACCTTAAAGTTCAAATTTAAGAGATCTCTTTTAAAATATCTATGTTATGTGATTATGTACAAGGAAATTCATGTCAGCTAATACAGTATAACCATATTTTTTTTAACTCTCAATTCAACGCTGGTATTGTAAATGCAGTGTCGGTGGATCCAAACCTGAAGTGCCTATGGAAACTCTACCAATAAATCTTTGGTCCATCTGTCATGGTAATAACACTGTTGAGAATTGAAATATAAATCCTTTTAGGGGATACGAGAGTGTCATAAACACTTAAATGCGTGGAGCTTGTGGTGGTCTATCCCTCAGTATCGTGTATATATCACATGAGCTCCACCACCAAACATGTCACACACATGTAATACATGGAAAACTTTCTCCAAGGGCGCGTTCCCCCACTGTTTTCCCCTTGCGTTAGGCACAGGAGTGAAGATTTCAAACAACTGCATCTCTGGCTGTCGACAGTCCCCTCGCTGCCTCAAGTTGTCCATTGTTATTTAGCATGCGGCTGGTATTTTCCCCAGCCTTTCACTTTGGGTTTACATTTCTCTCATTCTTTGGCTCTCTCCGCCCACGTCCTCCTCCGCGGCCTAATTGGTCGTCTTTCCCACAGGGAGAGAGACAGGGCGAGATATAAGCCATGCTGAACTAATTGCTTGCGGTGGTAGTGGTGGTGTGGTGGTCTGATGAAATGGAAGGCTGATGCCGGTTTCTCTGCCAGGACATTGGGTATGGCTGTCAGGGGTCCAGATGTCTTTGCACCACATTTTCTTCTTGTCATCTATCTCTTTTGTTTCTGTTGTGTGTTTATGGCTGATTGTCTTTTCTCTGCACATAGCTAATACTTTGAGCACAGTGTGTTTCTATTTGAGTTGAGGGGAAGGTGTTCGTATATGGGCCCACAGGACATGCATGTTAGAAGTTATCACTGGTCTGGAAAGGACCCCTCCTCCTGATAACTTACACATGTGAGCATAATATAAATGTCAAAGTTGAAACACGCACACAAATAGTTCTTGTGATGGCTCTTTAAAAGCCTCATGCTTCGAGCAAACGCACATACTAACACACACAAATTTCCAGTGGTTATCTGTGTTTGGGTGTAAACAATACCAACTCCACATTACATTCAGACATCAGAGTTTCATTGAGCCTGGTCCCACATCTGTCAGCAACAATAGCAATAAAGGCCGAGCTGTATAACACACGCATATGTTAGTGTGGACAAAGGCTCTCACACCCTCTAATGTCATATAACAGTCAGTCACGAAGCCACATCAGACACACACACTGACCCTCACCCTCCCTGGACCAACCCTGTCTGCCTCAGTAACTAAACAAGCTACTCCTGACCCTCAGGAGGCCTCCAGAGACTAATGACAATAATGTCGTTTGCTTGCCAAATAGATTAGGGCTGTGGTGTGACACTGATGCTGAGGGAGATAGTTTGTGTCTGCTGATAGACTGACCACCCAGGAGCTTTGGAGGCCAGAGTCTGGGTTCATCCCATCTTAGCAATTTTCAGACACATCAGTGAAACAAATCACGGAGAAAACCAGTAATTGGTGAGAGCCCTTGACAGACCGAGACAACCTCTGAACCTCCCTCACTGCTCCCTCTGTGGACCCCGCTTATGGTTCAAAGATCTTTCTGCCGCACAAAAGGCGAGGATGACCTTTCAACAAAAAGGGACAAATTTTATGTTAACAAGGTTAGTGAGATGCTCATCATTTTTCTCACAGCACAATTGCAGAGGACAAGAACTTGTACGGGTTTTTGGCACCAAGCATTTGATAGGAATCTAAACATATGCATTTCTGCATCGTTTCTAATATGATAAGTTAAAGAGTGAGAGCATTTGTCTTAACGCAACAAGAATAAGAGTCTGCAGCCATGCTAGTGGCTCTGTGATGCTGTACTTTGGCACAGCTGCACTTTGAGCTACATGCTAGTGTCAGCATGCTAACATCACAGGGAGGTTTCATCAGTCAGTGTGATTCATTCTTTCATAACTATGAACTTAAATATCAAATTTTGAAAGCCCATCTCTTAAATTTTAAGATATTTTATGGGACAAATGAAAACTTTTACCTGCTGGTGGTGCAGGATGAGAAGTCAGCAGATCACCAAATTCATGAGGACTCATCCTCTGGCCACCATGAGTGTGTGTGTGTGTGTGTGTGTCAAATTTCATGGAAATACATCAAATAGTAGCTATAGACCAAAGCAATGGACCGAATGGCTTTGCAATCCAGCCATGCCGCTAGGTGCCCAGAAATTATTCTTTGATAATATTTAGATGTTTTCATGATTTTTTTTGCAGCCATGTCAATAAATTACCTTGTTGAGGTGACACACAGTGAATCAGATTTGTAAAGGTCATATATTCAGCTTGTAGACGAAACTTTTGTGCCATGATGTAGTTTTGTGGTGTGAGCCCAAAAACTAGAACTAAAGAGTTCTGGCTGAAACCCTGGTTAAAATGAGACATGAAAAGGGTTTCAAATATTTAGCGCTTTCTAAAGGCAGATTTAATTTAACTTGCCGCTCACTGAGAAGAATCTCAGACGTGGAAACATCGTTAGCAGGATGTATTACTTTAAGCAATCCTTTCATCGGCCATGTGAAACATATTCAGTTGCATTTGCTCGTTTCCAACGGTGTACCTTGTCAGAGGAATGAGAGGAATACGAGCTTGAAAGAAAGACCTAACTGATCAAAAGTTTTACTGGGCAAAATGAGTGTTTCCTTGACAACTACTCACAAATGAAGACTCGGTGCAGTACTCGTCCTACACCCTCTTCTCACAACCCTGTTAAATGCTGCCCCTTACACACAGTCTCTTTAGACAATCCCCTCTAGTCCAAACAGTACAAACCTACTTGGGATGCAAGCCACCTGCAGGATTCATGGGGTTGCAGAAGTGGCCCTCTACAAACTGAGGATTAGGTCTGTTGAGACGGGCCGCTCAAGCACTGATGTTGCCTGATGGTGATGCCTAAGCTTTGAGGAACTCACACTACTCTCCAAGAGACCCTTTGGTCCCGCAGACTAATCTGCCACACTAATCCAAGCAAACTCAAAGCCTCCACTCCTCCATTCCCACCAACATCAACCAAAACAAGTGGTAATGACTCTGTGGATCAAGCTTAGCTGAAGTGACAGCATCGGGCCGGCGGTTAAAAAAGAAATTGGTGTTTAAGGATGGACATGGTTCATACAAGATCACACAAAAATGGTTAAATTGTGATTTAATTTGGTAACTGTCTGATTAAAGAATAAGTCAACTACGAATCTGACCAGGCATTTCCATGAGAACCGTTTCATACTGGGTGCGATGGACACATTCTGGGACTCAAGCTCAGTTTAAAAGGCATCAGTCATGCACAGTATGCCGCAGGAACCACGGTCGAACAATATGTGGGCGCTTCCCTCTCAGTGAGATGACCCTTCCCAGAGCTCAGCTTACTCTTCTCCAGCTTTTAGATGTTTTTTGGAAGATCTCTGGTGCAATCATGCACACAAACTTGTTTGCCCCCGACTCAAGAGTGGAAATGTCTGGTGGTTCACATTGACAATCTGACAGTGGAGAACATTTTTCACATTTCTGGCAAAGTTTCCAGCTTTTCGCAAAACTTCTGTCTGTAAAAACGAAGATGTCTCCTTCACGACGAGGCAGCTACCAACAGTTATGTTAAGTATGCTCTCGCCTGTCAAAGCCAGACGTTTCTAGCTTTACAAGGACTCTGCTAAGACATAACACCAAACGGCGGCTTTGGATGAGAGAGGTGGTTTCAAAAATAAATAAACCCTTAGAGCGAAGGAATTATAAACACACTGCCACGGAGAATGAGGGAAAGCCCTCCAAACAATTTGTGGCATGTAGTATTTTCAATTCTTTCTTTGCTTGACACAAAGACGAGTGTCAAACAAGCGAGGAGACGAGCGGGGGAATGACAGAGAGGAATGGAAAGAAGAAAGAGAGAATTGCAGTGAGAGTGAAGAAGACCATTGGGGAATTTTCCATTCACAGAAGTCTGACACACACACACGCACATGCTTGTGCATGCAAACACCACACATCATAATATACTTTGCAAATACTGCACACATCGAAGTGGACACACAAGAAAATATATATGCACCATATACACATACAGCACATTCATGTGATGCATATGGACCCACAGGTGCTCACAGACAAACACATGAGGAAACCGAGGAACTGAGGAGAGGGAGGAGGGAGTTGGGTTTGTGAAAGAATAAGTTCAACAAAAGGAAAGGCAGAAAGAAAGAGTCTTGATTCTAACACAATTGAGCTCTGGGATCTTCAAACAAACTGCCGCTCGGGCACCATGGGGACACGACCAACAGAGTGAAGCATTCTGAGGGCTGACCTTCCTCCTGCCTGCTCTGCCTCTGTCTGTGACCGCCTGTTAGCCAGGTCTCCTAGCACAACAATGCAGCCTTTGCCATAGCAATGCTGTCCGGCGTTTCACTGGGCAAACTGATCCTGGCTCAAGCTCGCACATTCCATAGATGGCAGCCGGTTTCCTCTGAAAGTCATAACCCACTGAGGAGATAAAGGAGGAGCTAGGTCTTTTTGTAAATGACCAAACAAAAGTGAAACAAACTGAAGCAGGTCTGTGGTAATGATGAGGGCCATGCATTCAGAAAGCCTCCCAGAGAACGACTCAACTCAACCAAACTCTGGAATTGAGACAACAGAGGCTGCTGTCAAAACAGGAGGTGCTGCAGCATGTTAACAGAGCATCAGCTGCAAAGACAGTGCTCGGTGCATCTGCACAGGATGAGTTCAGGCACACTATTGAGCTGTAGGTCACATTCTGGCAGCAATCAGAGCCCAACACACAGTCACTGTAGTAACACGCAGAAGGAACTAGACCTGAATGTTAACAATGCCATTCACTCTTGTATAGAGAGAGTGAAACACAGGCTGTTCTGCAGCCAGCGTATACAGCTGCATTCATTAAAATAGGAGCGCATCTGTTCCATTAGATGAGGTGGAAAACCTCCTCCTGTGTCGACTGCCGTTCAGGCCTGACTTGCAACCCTCAGTACACATTTGAGGATTCCTCAAAGAGAGACCACATTTTAAAGCCCAGGATGCCATGTTAGCAGGCGTGACAGACAGGGCCAGTCCATCCACTGTTCACCTTCACTGTGCCAAGAGGGCTTGTGCCCATCAGCATCATTTTTTATGCTTCATTAAGCACACTTCCTTCCAAGGCAGCAACAGCATTTCTCAATTTCTGAATGGTAAAGATGCTAACTTTGCGTTGCTAACAAAAAATAAATAAATAAAAAAGTAAATCGGCCCTGTATGTCAAATTAAATATCGAGTTAATTCCTCTTTAAAAGCTCTGTAATGGTCTGTAACATGCAGGCTCTTGAACTGTAGAAAGGAAGAAATAATTGCAACTCACTCATATAAATAAACAGAGGAAAACGAGGAAGGCTCACCACAGGAGGCGGATTTTGTCTCTACCAGCTTCACCCTTCGTGTCTCATTACGAATCCTGTCGTCTGTCTTGTCCACAAGATGTGCGAGGTCATCGATGATTTCTGAGAGACAAAGAAATAGAAAAAAAGGAGAGAAACTCAAAGTTCATATCTGCTTGCTGATATGTAGCTCACTGCCATTAAGACTTCAGGTTTTTTTTGTTTTCTTTCAAATTTTTATTACATGAAAGACCTCCCAGTAAGTTTTGCATAATAAAAAAAAACATGCCCAAAATGAAAAAGTGACAGGACTTGACATCAGAGCAGTCAACAACTTCAAAAGACAGAGGCAGCCAGCGCACAAACACGAGTGGTGGTGGTGGTGATGGAGGGAGTGGGCTGTGTGAAAGCACTCTTCGCACTTTCAAACAGTTTCACTACTTCCTGAACCCATTCTGGATTTAATCAGGGCCTTATTGTTCATGGGTTTTAAAGACGTAAGCCCAGGCTTCAGGGACTATGCCTGTGCGTCCAAAGAAAGAGAGTGTGTGCTTTGTGTATGTGTGTGCGCATGTGTGTGTGTGTGTGTGTGCGCGTGTGTGTGTGTGTGTGTGTGTGTTTGGCTCCGTGGCTACAGTCCTTCAGTTGGAGTTCCTGACTTGAAGGTCGTCCAGATGGAAGCCTGTGTGATTTGTTAGAGCGAGCCACTGTGTTGACATGGCATCTCTCGAGATCTGGCCCAACAACAAAAACAGATAACTGCTGAAAGATTTCCAATTTCTTGATTTGTTAAGGTTCGCCATTAAAATGTGATACTGGTTGGAGACCATATTAACTTTGAGTTGTGGTTTTGAGTCTAAAACCAATCATAAATTGTAAATGCAACCCAGGGCTGAGTTCTAAATGCAACTCTTACTTCATCAAATCTGCAATAGTATATTAAGGTGGGTGTAACACAATAAAATTAATGGCAAACATCTCCTCCTGTTAGCGAACTCTATCAGTCTCTCTCATCATCCCAACTGCCACAATGACACAACGCCATGAGTAAATATTAAGAAAAATGTGAACAATAACATTGAAAACAACATGGCTCATTACTCTTGCTATAAATCAGGAGATTTATTACAACACAGAACTCAAATTGGCTGTTTCATCTTAAGCGTGTGTGTTTGGAGATGTAGATTTGTGGTCTGTTTTTCATTTCGACTCCAGCAGTGATGATAGGTCCTGTCCAGGAGCCTTCTAAGTTGAAAAAGATAAAACAAAACACAAAGGAGTGGCTGAACGGTAAAGTGGCCTGCAAACCAGAAACCAAGGGTAAGTCAAAGAAAAGGGAAGTTCTTTACAGACTCGCATCAGCCTCTGATAAATGGACATTTTACAGGAGTGGGAAGCTAGACTCGTCCACAAACCATAGCTCAGTGCCAAGTTAAACACGCTGCCCGTTCCAGCAAGGGAACGAGCTTTTACTGCTGCTGCTACATGGTGAAATAGTACTCAGTCAGAATGATCTAAGCTGTTTTTCGTTGGCAAAAAAATTGGCCTACGTGACCGAATTCCCACAGGTGAGAGCTCAGGGTCATCTGCAGCATTTGTCTTTGTGAGCGCAACTGTCTTCAGCTCCAGTTGCCTTTAAATTGGATCGGTGAGAAAACATGTTCCCTCAAGTAGGAGCCATCACCGCTTGACAAGACTGGGTTTTCGGCTGACATCGGATAATTAAGTTGCATGTATAATTCGAGGGAGGAAAGTAAAGCATGTCAGCTTGGAGGGCCAGAGTGTGAAGGGGCAAGGACATGGAGATGGGAGACGTGAGAGCGCCGTATGTACAGTGTCCCCGGAGACCCCCGCGTCATCATCTAAGCATCAGGCAACAATTTAGAAGGAAGAAACTCTTCCTTTACTGGCAGGGAAGGGGTGCAGACACTGAACCATTTGTGCCGCATGCCACTCCAACAAGTCATAAAGGATGTTTTTGGTTTGCTGGGGCCAAGTTTCTTGATTCAGCTCTGGCCCTGCAATAACATCTCAATTCATTGATGGATTCTCAAGCATGCCAAGACGCAGCGGTGCTAGAACATGACCTTACTACAGCTGCAATGAAAAGCTGAATTACATTGTCAGAGCGGTCGCCCTACAAGGAAGCGCCTTTTCATGTGCGTACTCGCTCCTATTCACTCTCTTATCGAGTCATGTTTCGAACAACATAATTCTCAATTTCCTTTTGTAACTTTTGCTTCCATGTATGACAGCTGCTCCCCTGGCTTGGATCTGCCAGACCACAATGAAGGCCCTATTTGAGGCGAGGATTGTTTGTTTAAAATGTTATTACGCTGGATAAACCTGCAGTGTGGGAGAGCATGGCACATGGGCAAACAAACACACACACACACACACACACATACATACATACACACATTTTCACTGGCAGTTGCTTTCAGATGCATTCATCTATGCTTTTTTTCACCCGTAAAGCACAATGGACAATGGACTACATGTTCATTTCTAAGTACTGAATATATATCAGCATCATAATAAACTGATTCTTTTTGCTGTGGAAGGGCTCAACTATGCCCTCCCCTAATTAGATCTACCGCTTGTACAAAACAAAGTCATTAGCAAGCTTTCTTTGGGCGCAGGGACTCGTTTCCATAGTCTCTGTTGCGTTCTTTTCACAACAAACAAAAACAACAACTGAAAAATAGCGAGTGGTTTTGTGAACGGTCATTGTGAAAATGGGAACAGCTATTTGGCAGAGTTATCACTGTAATGACTGGCAACAATTTTGCAGCGCTAGGCAAGCCAAGTTCAGCTGAACAACACATAGGACCTGTCACAAATTTTGTTGTAAGAGGCCGACACGTGAGCCCTTCTGTTCGTAAACGGTGCTGGTATCTCTTTTCATGTAGGTGGGGGGGCTGAGGCTCAGGAGGTCGTCCACTTATCAGAAGGTCAGCGGTTCGATCCCTGGCCTCGCAGTCTACGTGTCAAAGCATCCTTCGGGCAAGATACTGAAGTGCTCCCGATGCTTTGCCATCAGTGTGTGTGATTGGATACCACTCGTGATGAGCAGGTGGCTTGTGTGTTAATGGGTGAATGCAGCACTTTGACTGGTCGTCAGAGTAGACAAATACAGTCCATTCACTATTTACAATGAAGGTTCCAGAGGATACGTTCTTCTTTTTGAACTCCGGGAGACATTCAGCAGCATTTTCAGAGAGTTGGGCTAAACCCTCTGTATGGTTGCATAAAATTAGGCTTAGAATATAGATTCCACATACTGCAGATTGATGGCTGTAAAGCCGATTTAATACGACCCGAGGTTTCAGTCTGAAGATGGAAGGTTCATCCTACTGAATCAGGTAATATATTACTTTAGCTGGTGTATGCTGAATAAATTCAAATACTTCTAAAGCTATTTTATACTGCCTGTAAAACCCAGAGTCAACTCTCAGTGGCAATGAGCAGGAACACAAAGAAGAGTAAAGTACCCAGGTAAATGGCCTATTTGCATAAAAAGACACAAATTTCGTTTGACCATCGTCGTAAGTATTTCTAGAACACTCAGGCATCAGATGCACGTGAGCTTGTGGTAACTCCTACATACTTACAGATGCCTATTCTGTTTCTCTGCAGCCAACAGGGCCTTTTATTCACACAAAAAATACAGACTACGTAAAACCTGGCCCTTCTGTGCGGAGGTACGAGGGCCTTTCAGCACACTCACCAATAGGAGACAGATGTTGCTCTCATATGACGTCACCTACTCCCTCATGCCGCTGACTCTCTGCGCAATCTCAACGCCATTTCATCTCTTGTCCAATACTTTGCAGCCTTTATATAAACTGCCTCTCTCTGTGGCCATCCTGCTCTCTGAGGGCTAACGAGTTAACAGGTCTGTTTCCATCCCTGCCTTCAGCGTCATCTGGAACCGTGGACGGACACCTACTATCCACAGGATTGGCTGCTGCTGGTCTGGGCTAAATGATCATTTGTGGCCAAGGCACGAACTGGAAGAAAATACTTAAAGGCCACTGAATGGGTTTTTGTCCTAAGTCACTCACACTCTAAGGATACCACTAGTCCAGAGTGTACACAGGCAGATGTGGCATTCCCTCTTCATCTCTGGGTGTGTACAGCATACCCACCCACCAGCCGCAAAGCTGGACTGAAGGTGTCACACAGACACAATGATCCCTCCAGCTGCTCTTAGCTCAGATCTTTCAGTGCACTTTAATCTTTTTGAAGAGTCTGTAACTCAGTCACAAGTAGGCCAGAATACTGTAGAAAATTACTGAGGAAGGCTCAACAGCAATCCCATATCACGGTCAGGTCAGGCTTCCTTACAGTGGCTCTGAATTCTGAAATTCTAATTATTGCTAATAATGACCTCTGCAACTTGACTCCATCTTGAATTAGCAAACTATGGATTTTGTAAGCCTGAAGAGGACCCTCGTATCTTCTGAGCAGGGCTTCCCGAGTGTAGCGTATTCAACGTTTGAGCTGAAAGTGCTCCCAGGTGAAGGAACAGTCTCACTCTCACAGGAGCTGAGACTGCAGTTTTCACAACCATCCATCCATTTCTTTCCACTTATCCAGGTCCAGGTCACAGCGGCATCAGGCTCAGCAAGGTAGCCCATACTTGTTTCTCTCTAGCAAATTCTCCATTTTTTTTTATGGGGGATTGCAGTAATTCAGTTTCCTGTGCTGCACGCACCATCTCAAGAATACACAAGCAGCACAATGGAATGTGTGTGTATGAAACAGTGTGCACCAAACACCTGAGGAGGTAACCTACTGATGTACTTGGTCAGTAAAAATACTGAGATTGTTGGTCCTTCACATTCCCATCATAATGAGTTTGCTTTGATGTCAAAGTGAATCTGAAGCTATTCCTTTTATTGATACCACCAAACCACTGGACCACACACTTTCTGCAAAGCTGCATTCTTGATCATTCGCACTGTGTTTTTCATCAGATAATGGTAGGATAAAATCTTATGTGACATAATTTTGACAACAATGACAAAAAGTTCTTGGGTTTGGCTGGATGAAATGACTGAAATGTTCAATAACCTGATGACTGAAAAGATTAAAATGTCAACAGTTTTCATTGGCTAAAGCTGAATAAAATAGCTGTGGTTTTCTTTGGCTAAAATAAAACCAAAATGCCCAGACTTTTAGTCTTTTTTAGTTGGAAAAAAAAAAGGAAAATTGGATTCGGAAATGTTGCATCCTGTGCGGATTTTCCTCTGGTGTCATCTTTTAGGACATGACTGATGACTTATGACACGTCAGAGCCCAGAGCCATGTGGCACTGCAGGCCCGATTATAAAATCAAGCCAGCTCTCACCCATCCCTCTACAGATATTCAATGGATACCACATTGGGCAAATGCAACTCTAGCACGAGGTCTAAACATCCATTTCAAAGCAAGTCATCACATGATATTGTAAAGCCTAATTCAAGTCAGACAGCAAATACAACACTCACGCAGGAGCATAGTGAGACATTTGGGAAAAGGCTTCCAGTTTAATGATTAAATACCCGCATCCCAAATCTATATCCGGCCCCAGCCTCAGAATTGCTGACTCATCTTCACAGCGGCTATTGCAGCGGCGGTTTCGGTTTTGTGTGTGTGCACACGCATGTGGTGGAGGCACTGCCATAAACAGTGACACCCCAGCGTGCCTCCAGGATGTGCTGTATTAACTCTGTGTGTTATTGTAGGACTCGCTCCCAGCGCGGGCACAGCGCGTAGAGAAAATGCTTGTTTTCTCACCGATTTAAACGCAATCTGACTCACTGGGGCTAATTCTGTTGTGCTTATTCTGGAGATGATTTCTCCTGAGGATTTGGAGCAAGAGGGAAGTAACTAGACAGACAGTTTTTTTTTTTTTTTTCACTCAACCCTCCTCTTGTACCCCTTGTTATAATGCAGGGGGGTCTGACCACAACTGTTACCAATTGGCCCTGGTGTGACTGACTGTGTATAGAGGGGTAGTGCTTTGTTGCCAACTAAAACACACACATCTCTGGATGTAACAGGAACTTCACTTGGCACACACACAGAGGCACTCAGCATGATGATACAACTCAGGGCAATTATGCTATTTACAAGAAGTTGCAGTCTTGGAAGAGTTTCTTTCAACTTTTTTTTTTCCTGCTCTCGGCTGCTTACTGTAAACAAACTCACCCCGAGGGTCTGCAGAGAGTGAGGATTGGGGGGAGTTTCACTAGAAACCTCAGAGTTTTTACCAGTTTTTAAACTGAGTGCAAAACAAAACAAATCACTTGAATGCCTGATAAAAAAAAAGAACTAAAGTAAAGATAAAAAAAGAGAAATGTGTAATGTCTCTCTATGGAAGATGAGCCTCTAATAGAAACAATCTGAAAAATGTGTTTGGCCCATCTGACATGTTCAGAGTAAGGACACATAAACACAACCACTTTCTGTTCCAAACACTCCTCGAGCTTGACAATAAAAACGTCAGGTTATTTGTTCATAATGGGCTTTCTATTATTGTTTAAATCTGGTGGTGGACAGTGAAGGACTTGATTTCTGCTGTGGTGTCCAACACCAACAGTTCAGGAAAAGCCACTATATTTTTCCCTTTGAGGCCAACCAGTCTTAAGGTGATATATTAGAAATCACTGAATATTAAGTGCCTTTCCTCTGAAATGCAATAAGAACATGCTGCACAGAACTGCCCACTTAAGCAAATAAGATGGGAAATGACCCTGAGGGATACAAAGGAAAACAAAGAACATATTGTAAATGCTATAAATCAAATTTTACCACGCTTTTTGGCCTGCCTGTATCAAATCACCAAAAGAGCCAACTTCCCAAGGTCAGAACACACTTATGGCCACACATACGTAAACATAAACTCCAATTACACAAGTGCTTTAAGTGAATAATGACACACACTCCGTCGTAGCATCTACCCTGTTTTTCTGCCTTTCTGACCAAATGTGTGCACATGTGCTGGTAGGGTGTCTGAGGGCATCGCCATACACACAACCCGCCCCTCCAACATCTGGCCTTCTGAAGTGCCGGCCACATGTGTACAGATTAGTCTCACTGCTGGACATTATCTGCACCCCCCCGGCCCCAGTGAATCTCAGAGTCCCTCCAAATGGACTGGCAGGCTCCCCCGGTCAACACACACGTTGGGGGTAAGATATCCTTTATTTCATTATTAGACAGTGTCTCCCTCTAGCTGAGTGATGATAAATACCTCGCTTATGCCATGGCAGCATGTGCCAGTCTTCAAAATCTAGCATTATTTAGTCATATTGTAGGGCAGCACACTCTTTCAATGGAAACTTTGTGTTGGCACTGACTTTGCCAACCTTGGAATAAATGGAACTTTACTACTCCAGCAGACGTTGCAGCCTACTGACAGCTGACAGCAGTAGCCTTCCACCTCTGAATATTAACTCCATTTCAAACAGTATGGCGATGAATCTGAAGAGGACTTTAAAAGGTGTGAATACATCAAAAAGCTGGAAGAGAAGTGACCCACCACTTTGACTACCAGTGCATATGTGGCCCCCACATTTCCAGCCTTAATCCCAACCATTTGTGTGCCAATTTGAAACTGAAACCGGCTGTGTGTCCACGGACAGTTTCACCTCCCTAACCCTGCTACGTTTACCCCCAGATCCATCACCGCACATGACAGACACCAAAAAGAATGACCACCTGATGAATGAATTTCTCAAAGTTGAACTTCCATTAGAAAGAACGCACTTCAAAGACAAGCGCATAAATTGAGAGAAACCTCCACACTAGCTCAGCGTTAGCACGCACAGATCATTGGGTTTGCGCTTGCTAGACTCCAAAGACGAGGTCCATGTGAATTATGGGAATGTAGTTCACCAAAGCTCTGTGGGAGGATGCCATTGGGTTACTCCCATACACACATAAAGGCGTCCATGCAGATATGTTATTGCAATACATGGCAATGGCTGGGATTTATTTTTTCCATCCCACAACTGTCCTTAGCCTTAATACTATTTAATTATTTATCCGTGTTCTTTTTCAAATTGTTTCTAAATTTAGATTTAGCGATTTGTTTTTTTGTTTATGGCTATTTATGCCAAAAACAGCAACAACATGGAAATTAGGTTATGATGTATAACATGTTACCATGGTGATAATATTCCCCTTGTTTTTTCAGCTTGACATTGTGCGTGAACATCATCTATCACCTCACATTTCTACGAGTTCGCTATGTTCATTCATTCATTCATTCATTCATTCATTCATTCATTCATTCATTCATTCATTCATTCATTCATTCTTTAGATATTTATTTCTATTCCTTCCATAGTTGCCGGTCCTGTGATGATCCCACGCATCGATTGGCTTGGACAGAATAATTCCATCTCTTCTTCAACAGGAAATGTGGGCCTTTTCAGGAGCACTGCATGACTACAGTACCACTCAAGCTTTCTTAAACAACCTGCGTAGTTTGAGTCGGCGGAGACTGGAAATGATCAGCACTGTGCTCAGCCAGTCATGCTGTCATCTTATGATACAGGCTGAATACAAACACAAGCGCATCAGCAGAATAAAAGATGTCACCAAGATCATTGGCTGTGTGCTGACCATAATAGGTTTTATTAATTAGGAACTGTTCAAGACAGCTGAAAACCAGCAGTAATAATGTGTACAATTAATTAAGATTAAACACACCACATCCTTCAGAGATAAATAAATACGTCTAAAAAGACAAGGAGGAGAACTGCCTTTTTATCCACTTTTCAGACTGACTGCAACTATTCCTGTGTGGGGCTGCCAGATTCACCAGCATCACACAAACTGTACGGCCAGGCATCACTGATCGCTGACTGCAAAGAGCATGAACTGAGCACACAATTAATACTCACTCTGTCATTTTAGAATTCACGAAAACAAGATCTAAAAAAACACAGTGCAAAGACCAACAGCAACGATGAGAAGTCTGATCATTACCAGGCTTTCCGCCATCACCCCTCTTATGGCCAGGTGCCACCGAACAATGTGTGCGTGATGAGCATGAGGGTGCCAGCAGCAGCAGCAGCAGCAGCAACAACAGCAGCGTGAGGCAAGGACCACCCTGTCACTGGCACGGCACCTCCAAACCAGCCGCTGTTACACTTCATCACTACCATCACACTTCATTAGCGAGGACACCCAGGAGGGGGTGACACATAGAGAGGCGAGGAGTTAATAGAAAAAAATGGTTTGATTGGATGACATTCATATTGTAGGACATGAGAACAGTTAAGTGCCGACTGGATTCTGGCTCAGTCACCAGTTTGTAGCATCTGGTTGCTGGACTGACAGTTAAATGATAACACTGTACATTCATAAAAAATGCAGTCTTCAGCCGTTCATTCATAATATAAGAAAAGCCAAGAGTTTTTAAAACAGGACTATCAATGCAAGGCAGTCACAGACGTGGTTTATTTAGGGGCTGCATGCTTTTGAGTGACTACAAGACAACTTGAGTCGGTTATCTTATGACACTTGGATAATTTGCAAATCAGAGTTTAAAAAAATGTCAATGGCAAAAATGCTGGCAGGGCCAGAAGTGATATGAAAAGCAAAATACCACGGATGATTTCTGATGGTGACCATTATTTGAAAAAAGATGAAGAGAGACACTGAATTTCTCACTAACTGAACAACTGCGCTCTAATTGAAATGATCTGAGTCTAATAACTCAGCATCCCTCACGGTGAGTAGAGCTTCCTGGCAATACGCTGGCCGACTGGCCGACTGACTGACTGACTGACTGATTGAGGAGTTATGGAGGGACTTTGATCTTCATGCCAGACCCTGTTTCACTCATAATGCACTCACACGCACAGACACATATGCTCCCATGCACAGACGCTGACACAAACACACGTGTGTACACACTGGTTGACGAGCATCATACGGAGAGGCACACCCTAACAGGCACGCAATTAGATGAAGGCGCACTCACACGCGCGCTTCCCGGATATGACACGTTTCCGACAAACATTTGTGTCCCAGACTGAAGAGGAGTCATCTCCACCATGTTAACCCACAGAGCGGTTCAGAGGGAGAGGAGGGAGGGAGCAGTAAGAAGCAGAGCGATATCACCCTCCATAGAGATGTTTTATTGTGGAAAAGTGAGTTCAGGGCAGGCTGGTATTTATCTGCTGAATATCAGTGGGGATGCGGAACATGAAACATCACAGAGTTGTTTAGCCTGGAAAAATCTCAGATACGGTGGGCGTTTCTTTGGATCACGCACTGTCCATGAGCGTCATTTTGAGAACTTCTGATAGAGATGAAAAAGAAGTCTATCAGGAGCTCGAAAACAATAAAGCAGGTTTATATAAAGCAGGTCAAGTAAGCCTCCTGATACTTCAAACAAAACTCAAGTGTTATGGCGTCTTCGAGTATCATTGAATTCACTGAGGCGATGTAGTTTTATAGAGGTGTTTTGCCGGAAGCCGCACAAGACAGCCGTATTTGCAGCTGACAGACAAATGCAATATAAGATTGAGCATGCAAATTTAATATCAGTGACAATTATTCTCATATTGCAAGTGCGCCAGACAGAAACAGAGAGCGGTGGGAAAAGGGAGGACGCACATAATCCGGTGAGGAGGGAAATGGGGCGCGCAGCCAGGCGCAACACGCACAGGAGGAGTGGCAGGACGCTTCTGGTGCATTTTTCACAGATACTGGCAATCCACTGGCCGGTGACACTCTCCTCCCGCTGCAGTGTGAGAGGAGTTTCCAAAATACAGCAGGTGCGGGAGAGCAGGTGCTTCAGGACAATGCTGCTTCCCTTCTTTGCACAATGTGCCCACATGGGGATGGAACCCAAAGACAGATAAAGATAAACCTGCACCTTAACTGCTAAGGGCTTTGCATTACATTGATCTCCAATGATTTTCTGATTACGTTTTCCCCTTCTAGTACAAGAAACACATAGTATTGCTTAATTTTCTGTGACTGACATTATGAGCTTCTTCCAACATGATCCAAAAATATTCTGTTTGACAACATGAATGCCAATAACAAATATTTGAATCTGAAATTGACAAAGGCAGAGGTGGAAACACTTGGCATACCAGGGTGGCACATGAGATGCACATAATTGCTGAAAATCTCAGTGAGTATGCAGTGGATTTAGGGTAATTGCGCTCTTCTTGTGGAAGCCAGAGCAAATGTTTGTCCAACAGTGCGGCTGAAACAACTTCCTATCCTGAGAGGAAACAGCCTCCCACATAGCTTGTGGACAGCTAGGAGTGATGCAGGGCACTAAGCAAACTGCAAAAACATGACGCAACGAGACCACATGCTCCACTGTGGGCTGCAGGAGCTGAAAAACATGGCTGGATGCACAGACAGACAGAGTTAAAACCACACGCAAACGCTCGATTGCACACACACATTAGTGTGAAATGTGAGTGTAGCCCTGGTGGCACTCTCCCACACAAGACCCATGAATGAATGACACACACCAACACCACAGCACGAGTCTCATCATCACACTGAAGGTATGAAGTCTGACAGTGCACAATAAGCTGCAGCCATTTAAACAGCTGCACCTACAGCTGTCGTGTAATTACCCAACTGTTCCAGCTGATGGGCGAAAAGGAGGAGGAGCAGATTACCGGAGGAGAAGAAACCTCCTCCGAGCAATTAAACACGCTAACAAATCCTGTGTGAGATCCCGTGTCTCCATCTTCATCCGCCCTTAACTGTGGATCATTCCTTCACCATAACACATCCATCCCATGGAAGAGTAAGCACATGGCCATGAATCATTCCACTTGGTAGGTGTAAACACCAAGAGTTTCACTGAGGAGCTAAACTGGTGTGCCACCACTGCCTCTACTGCCCACTAGTGGGCTGATGTGTGGGCTGCATGAGGGAGCAGAGACTCTTGATTCTAACTTATGATTGAGCCCTTTTTAATTCAATTTCAATTGTTCAACAAGAGCAAATTGTAACATCTTTCATCAGCATCATTTTTCTAATCAGCACAAGCTATATTCGCATAAAAAGACATGAGTGACGGTCTCATGAAGTGCATTAACCTTGAAACGCAAACAGCGACGGCATAATATTAAGAGCAATTAGATATTAAAAGTCTGTGTCAGTCTCATGTCTACATAATTCCTCAAAAAAAGTCGAATGTTGTCCTTTGTGTGTGTCTAAAACACAGGCTGTCTTGTCTCGAACGTGGAACAAAACGGAAACAAAACGGGAGGCTGGGATCAAGCCAAGAGTGAAACAGATGAGAACGATTAGATAACAGATCAAAAGGGTACGTTTTTTTTCTTCAAGCAGCACAGATCTGTGCAGCACCCGCAAAACATAAAAATATCAACATCTTACACACAAAAAAGAGGCCAGTAAAGGGCCTCTTACTTAAACTGAGGTTTGAAAAAAGTCGGTTTTGAAACAGTTTTTCATCTTTAGTCTCGAGGGGGTTCTCATCCTTAGTTTGGCCTGTAGATTGTGTCTGATTGCACACATGCAGGGTTATCAGATAACAGATGAAATGGATGGAGCATAAAGCACTTCCCACATGAAAGGATTTGTTCCAGAAAGGTGCCATATCAGTGACACATTTCTGCAGCATGATTAAAGACTTATAACAGTTTCTAATGGAACAGATATGCACAGTATCACTTTGAAGGTCAGGTCCTGTCAAGTACCTCCCCAGTGCAATAACAATATATACTGTATGTTATGTCTACAGATACCTTGTGCAAATGTTTTAGTAGAAAATGGCAGTAAAAACACTCCGTACAAGTTGAGTGGATAGTTTTCACAGGAGATTTCACGGAACAAACGCTCATGAAAAATGTAATGTGAGCTTAGTGTGTGCTCAGATGTTGCCTGGAGTCTCCTCACACTGCAGGGTCGCCTTGAGTGTGACAATTTGAATGTCTAGAAATACAGTTTATCAACATTCCTCTTACATAATCTTTTTCCTTTTTTTAAAAAACTTTTCATTCCTTTCTTTACAATAGCTACAAGTCTTCAATTAAGCCTGTAATGACTGACTTCAAAGGGCCTAGTCCATCATTGAAAGAATAATCTCGTGTTTTATTTCACTTTCTTCGTCTCTCTCATTTCTGACACTCTCCTTCCGAGTCTCTGAGCCCTTGTTTTTCTCCCTCGCCCTCCATCCCGCCCCCTACATTGACTGCAAAAAGATCTCAGTCTCCCTTGCCTCACTGTCTTCGCACAGTGCATCTGTGAGATTAGCCCACCCTGCTCTCTACCGCACTGTGTTCGTGTGTGTGTGTGTCTGCGTGTGTGTGAGGTCCTGCACTGACGTCTACCTCCAACTCCATCCCATCTCAGGCTTGCCAGTGGCGTCTGAGCTCCTCATGCAGATATAAATATGGCCTGTGTGCCAGTCACAACCTGACAACATGTGCTGGACATGTGGTGTAGACTTTCAGTACAAACACAATGATCTCACACTCAGACAAGGCACTTACACTCTCAAACATACTCACACACACACACACACACTGAGTGAGAGCTGCTAAAGAACAGATGTATATGTGTGCACTTGCGCACACACATAAACACATAAAAATGCCCAGCAGATGAAGGTGCAATCTTCCCCCTGTGCCTAAATGGGAACCACGTGCTGGCTTTGGGTTGAGGCAGACTTAGTAAAGTAAGTCCTTCCACTCATTATGTGGGATGACCCATGCTACCCTGAGGCTGAGGGGAACACGAGGCGGCTCTCTGCTCGTCGGCCCTTTGAACGTGGCCTCCAAACCGGAGCGGTTAGCAATTAAATAAACAGAGGAGGAGATTTGTTCCCGCTGTCACTTGCGTTAGCCAAAAGGAACCTGCTGGGCCAAGCCTGAGTCAGTCTAAGGTACCATTAAATGGCAGGGAATCCTTTGCCCAGAGCCAAAGGAACTGGCAGCTGAAATTGCAGAGGTTCCCAACCACTAGTACCACCAACACGTACGACTAATGTGCTTCCCCTGGACAATCTGCCCGCAAGAGCTCTCCAGGGAAAAATCACAGCACAGTATCAACATCAGCGTGCCGTTAAATTGTACACATACCACACGAACACGGCAAAAAACAACAGCAGAGCAGTGGCCTGGCTGTGCAAACAAATCCAGCCAAAGCATAACATCCTCATTTTGAGCAGGTAATCCAGTGAGGTAATGCCCACTAGTGAACTGTGAAATATCCGTATTAACAGCTGATACGTCATATTTTTCACACGATTTATGTATTTCTGCACATTCAGTGAGACACAGTGTTGGGCCAACAGTAAAATATCTCCATCTCTGTGAGGACAGTAGTTATAATACAGCGGTAATGTAACCAAAGAAATAACGTTAAAGCATACCTTCAGTGACAACGTCTGTGTGAACATCAGCCGGTATATCGTGGAAAAGCTGCAGAACCAAAAATTGAAGGTGACTGACGGTGCACTCTAGTTTAATGGTGTTATAGCAAGAAGGGATTCTGAACAGGCAAACAGTAAAAGGCTCTATTTACACAAGACTGCTTTCTAGGTATGAAAATGTAAAACTTCAGAATGGATTTTTTTCATGATCAGAACATTGATTCAGACAGGCCACCTTTTGATAAATGACACACAGTTCATACAGCCTTACAACATTCTTTCATTTTTCATTATTAAGTTCAGAAACTATACGCTACAATGAAGTGAAATTACAAATGACCAGCACATTATTCTATTTTCATAACTCCAAAACCAGTTTATTGTAATGCTTGTGCTGGTCTATGATCTGGTCTATGGTCTATGCTATGCTGGTCTTTGATGTATGGCTAAAAGGAAATAAATGACCTAATAAATGTCAATATAACACATTACGCACTTACAGAATATTAAAATAATAACGCCTCCTTTACATTTCCAATAAAAATATGATTATATATTGTAAATAGTCTGTACTTTGCCCAAGAATTTAGGCTGTTTATAGCCATATTAAAAGTTGCGTAAAACCCACGTATTGGCACGGAAAGGTCCCCTTCAACGGGTTCAGTACAGTGAAGCAGAGGCTAAAACAAGGCCACACCCCTACTCAGCATTCCTGAGTGACTGAGTGAAGTGGCCACTGTGGCATGTCCGTGGCACTTGGCATCCTCCATTAATGAACAAACAGTAGAATAATAAGTATAAGTATTAGTAAGTAGGTCAAATAAGTTGTTGACGTTGTCTGACGCTAACCCCCGAGGGAAATGTCCAATCCAATAAGTGATGTGTAGATAAGTGATGTGGAGATATACTATGCAGTCACTGTATTAGCATCACAGTAAAACCCATAATGCTGGTTAAACCCCTCTAATGTCCACTAAGACAGTGCTAAGAGACAGATTACTCAAAGACGTGGTAATAAGACCAAACCCTTCAAGGAACACACACAGCCCAATAAGTGTTTGTTTCCAAGTGTTGTGTCATCCTCTGCTTTAAAGATGGCAGTGGGAAAGAACCGGTGAAATCATACCTCCCTAGATTTTTTTTTTCCCCTTCCTTATTAGCGTATGCGTTTTCTGGGATAATGCACAATTGATAGTTTGTGAAAAAGCTTGCGACTGCCAGTATGGTGGCTGTGTGCGCTGTGGACGATGGATGGAATAGGGAGTGGAAGGGAAACGACCTCGCCCAGTCTCTGCACAGGCCTGTCGGTGGACATCTGGATGTGATCCGGGTCTGCAGATGAGCTGAGCAGGACTGACCACACCTCGCTCCTGCATCATCGTGCATGTTGGGCTTCTCCAGGTGCCTGTCTCTGTTCCATAAAAAATGACTGTGGTGTGTGAGACCTTTAGAGGATTTTGAGGTTTAAAGGGGGTCTTGTAAATCTCTCACCTCCTTTAAGCTGGAAGTAAAGAGAGCTGGCCAAAAGTTTAATCATCTCATCAGATGTCATTGATATCCAAAATCATCTGTCAACAGAGCCATCTACTGTCTGCATCCACCTGCCATTAGTGAGATAGGTTCTCCAGAAATTCATATATCTAGATTCAATACTTACTTATTCTTTGTAACTACAATTTATTTCTAATGGGATTAAAGGCAGTTTCTTTGGTGAATGAAAGCATTTGTGCAGTTTAGACTTTGCTATGTCACCAGCAGCTTTGGTTGAAGTTAGTGGATGAGGTGCAGCATCCAGTGGTTGGGGTCCTCTTCAAATTATATTGTTCTCTACTCCAACCATTTTCTAGATCAAGTATATCCTTATAACACTATTTTCTTACTCTTCCAAGATACACCAGACCCACAGGGCAGGATCTTGCTTGAAAATAACTAGTTTGCACAGCTTGTCAAGCTATGGAACACCCTGAATTGATTACCCCAAACAAATTTTGGAATCTGGTCAAATTTTTGCCAGAATCTGCTGTCGTTTGAGGGGGGTCACAATGCCTGACTAATCCCCCAATGATCAACAATCTTGGACGATCGAATAGATTTCTGGCATGTGCGTAATTTTCAGTTGGCTGATGGTCCCATTCCCTTCACAGCCGCTGTAAAAAGATCTATTACAAACTGCAAGGGGCTTGTTTTAATAATAACAATGTGAAAAACTGTAATCTAGAGACTGCTGTGTCCCATGACTCTATTTGACAAGACATGAAGTCAGGAATTCTTCACAGCTTCTTCCAAACCAAACTAAAAGCTACCCCTGTGCCTTAAAAATAAGCATTTTAGAAGCTGTCTGCTGCTGTCATTTGATGACAGCTAAATGCTTTATTGTCACTGCATGTTTAACACAATGAAAATTGGTTTGGCACAATTGTACAATTTATTTGCTGAAAAAAAAAATCTGTTAGCAAAATAAACTGCACTCTAAATTGTTTATTAGAGGAACTGGCACCAATGCTGCGCTAAGCAGGCAATGGTTGAGTTGAACAGACTCAAATGAGATATTTCTCCTTAGACATTTCAAGCTAAAAACACCATAAAGAAACATTAGCTTCCACAAACATGCAGAGTCAGGGTCATTTGATCCATAGAGCTGTGGGGTGAATAGGTCTTAATGTACTAGAATATCCCTTACACAACAGTACAGAGAAAGATCCAGAAATGAGTCACCATGGTCCATGAAACTGAGATAAAACATAATAAGATGGACCACAGTCCATCCTCTGTACCTTCTCCATATTTTCAACACAGAAGAAATGCACACAGTGAACCAGATTTCACACGTTTTGACAGACAGCTGGAAGAATCTTTACTTGAGCTTTGTTTTTCGGTGCTAGAAAGCTCTGCATAACATAACTGCTTCCAAAGCTGTGGATCCTCTGTAATTCCTTCACCAGATTCAAGATCAACTTTACTGAAAAGTTCTGACTTCAGTCTTTATTGAGAGACCCGGCAGTCCACGGGAGTATAGAATTATCCTGCAAACAACTGTCACCGGCACACAGTTCAGATGGATTGAGACAAATCAAAGCCACGATCTGGCAACAAAGTTTGCAGCGTGTAGAGCAGAAACCATGAAGGAGGGAAACCTGTCGGGTGAAACCCTCCATGTTAGCATCTATTAAAAATGTAGGACATAAGAATGAGGAAATTCTTCTTCTTTCTCCTATTCATTGCTGTTGGCACTGAGCCACTCAGTCAGAAAAGCCACATAAGGAAGCGCTCAGAGAACCTTTTCATGTATGGATTTTTCCTTCAATCCACCACAGAGTAGAAAGGACTCCCAACGACTCCCACACTGCGAACAGTCTCTGGTTATGGTGCCATCACATGACCATGAAGAAATTCTACATGATCAATGCCAATGAAATGGCCTAGCCATCAGGTTGGCACACTTTTCTGACATGCATATCAAACTCCAAGAAAAAGACACAGGAAACCAACCAGGAGCCTAAAAACACTATTAAAAAGGTCCAACAGGTTGCCAAAGTCTAAACCCATGCTTTCTGAATGATAAAAGGGGGCATCAATCCACTGAGGGAAACAAAAGAAGGTGTGATTGATGAAATGTCTTGAGATGTTTTTCCTTAGCATCCCAAAATGTTAATTTCCTTACTGCGCCTCAACTGGATTATTCATCACTTGGCTGATGTGACCCAAGTCCCTCATGTCATTGTTAGCCCTCTCTCCTCCACAACTCTATCAGTGTGACACCAACAGGCCTTCGACAGAGATGGATTCCAGGGTGGATAGATAGAGAAATAAGGACACACGGACTCATGATTGATTGTACCCTGGCTGGGATGTGTATCACAGGAGTCTGGCATGGTGACTTGTGGTACATCTTCATTTAGCCATCTTTTGCATCACACTGCCATCAATGTCTTTTGGCAATCGTTTCTTGAAGCCTTCTAAAACCACTTCAATCAAGAAAAAACTAGAAAACAGTTTGCTCTTTGAGATAAGTGTTAGTAAGTCTGTAGGTTGTAGGCAATCTGCAAAGGGCTGATTAAATATAAAAGAATTTGATTAAAACATCTGAGAAATATTCAAAATGCAAATTCTGTATGAGTTCCAAAAAGGAAACTTAATCAACTGTTCCCATTTATTTAAGAGAACCAAACTCTGGCTTTACAATATTGATATTTGTGAATAGGTCCCAGAAAGTGGTGAAGTATGGGCTCCGAGATACGACTCTCTGAGAGGAATTAAAAGTAAAATAAATAAAAATTTGCCCTTCGTACTGGGATTCTACAGAACAGGGTGAAGGGTCTGACAATGCACTCAGCTTGGACACTGTTCTAGGACAGCACTTTTGATATATACATGTGTTAAATCTACGTTTACCTGTGTGAGCCACGTCAAAGATTGCTTTGCGATGGACAATTAGGTTTTTCTGATGCCGACTCTGATATATTAATATCTTTATCACAGTATATGGAAGAATTTTTTGTGTCCTTTTTTATACCACGTATTTGGATACTTTTTAGTTTTGAATTCCTGGTTAGACAAAATAAGCAATTGTAACACACCATACTGGGCTATGATTGCTTATTAATGGACATTTGTCCTGATTTTTCATATATTTAGACTATATGATGAATTAATGAAACAAAGAGATTGAATTTTAAAAAATGCTGATGATCCTCAGTTGCAGCCCTGCTACTTATCATAATAACGCACATAAAACCCAGATTCCAAAAAAGTTGGAACGCTGTGGAATTGAGGTTGTAGGCTGAAAAATTACAGGTTTTGGCATACATATCTAAATTATAGGATTACAGCAAAAAAAAAAAAAATTCATCATCAGTAACCTTAAGTTGGCATCTTATTATGAAAAATGAGACCAGAGAATATTATAGTGAGGGTGGGTTATCCGTCCATCACATACAGTCCTCAATAACTCACAAAGTCAAACACCAGTCAGCCAAGCTGGTGGTCACACAAAATGACACGGCTCATTCGAAGCTTGACATTCCTCTGATGACAACACTCTTTTGAACATCGCGACTCTCTGCATTTCCATGCCGTCTGGAAAACACTGCTCACGACTACCAGCCTCGCTGTCAAACGGAGCGAATCAAACAAACAGTAAATCAATCTGCAACTCTAACCACGCTGACTTTCTGCCGAGTGCCATCATTAGTATGGTTTATTTGCTCACCCAGCGGTTTCTAAAAGCAGAAGCAAGCAGGGGGCTGAGTCCTGCGGGGCAGCTGCTGATGTCACTGCGCTGCAGCAGTTAAGTGCCTCTCTCCTCTCACTCTACTGTTTATTTGGAAGTCATTAGTGCTTTCCAACTTGGGCCCTCTGCTGACACAAAATCAAATCAGTGATCTAATTATTAGCCAGAAGTCCATTATAGGAGCAAAGCCTGTCGTGTTTCTTAAGCGGCTGGCTTACTAACAGAGAGGACACTTGGAAAGCAACATAGTTATACTTTAAGAGTAATCAGGCTGGTTGACAAAGGGCTTTAAAAACACTCTCATTTCCAAAAGGTCTCAATCTGAGACACTGCATCGGCCATGTGTTAAAGGGGTCCGCGAATGATGCCATAAATCCCTACATGGGAGGTGCAAAAAAATGAAGAGGTACTAAATCACAATTACAAAAGCAGCCAGAGGAATTTGGCTTATTGGAGTAACTGCTTTTGCTTGTTTTTGCAACAGAGGCTCCCATTGGCTGCGGCAAACATTTTAAATTCACTGTAAAGAAACAACAAATAGTTACCTTTGCTTATGTTGGTTACACACAGGCACTACAATTACACCAAGCAACCAACACTGAGAAAGTCTTCACAGATGTTTTATGCTAACACTACTTTGCAACACGCATGCACGTATCATCCAGCTGCCAATCATTATTACTTTCAGAATGTATCATGATGTAACTGACAAATGCAAAACAGCTCACATATGGATATTAAGAAATTTTGTAGGTGTCACTTATGGTTGCAGAACTGTTTCTGCATTACATTCAAATATACAAAAATATGATAATACATAGATACATCCACACATATTTTTACATTTCTGGAATCAACACCTACTGTGTCTTTCTTTATAGGAAGCAAATGTATTTACTGTGAATAACAGCATGAGCTCCCAAAATTCAGGATACATCATATATGGCAGCATGCTAGCAGTTGTACATTATAATTATATCTTCTTTGCGGTTATAATTTTTGTCCCACATGGTACAAGTTCACACCGTGCTGAATTCCTCACGCTAAAGTTTGGCAAATAAGCAAAAGTTTGCAAACAGACAACACAAAATTCAACCCAGACCAAGCTGCTACTGTATCATGCAATAAAAGACATCCAATTTTTTTTCTTCAGACAAAAAGAGAGCACATGTGGGCAGACATGTCACAGTACCTCGAGGAAAATGGCTCTTGCATCTAAAATTTGTTCCAGAAGGTCTCCATCCAAATGAGGGTCTGTTTTTTTCCCAGTCCCAGATATACTAAGCACATTGTGGTTATTACTGTGTCCTCAGTAAAGATACGCAAAGCAGCCCAAAGTATTACTATCAAAGAGAGCGGTGAGAGGGACAGGACATGGAGAGGCCATGGTTGTGATAGTTAATGTGAGAATACATCTGCTGAAGCTGTCTGAGGTCTTTTGGTGACTTGATTTTTTTTGAGCGGTTTGAGGAGCAGATTGAGTTGAGCTGGAAACTCCTGTTGAAGTTCAAACATGCTGTGAGCTGGTGGAAAAACAGATCATCCTTTCATTCATTCAATTGGTCCAGCCTGAGTATATAATGCCTGATGCCTCGATGAGCGCAGAGATACAGCTCACCTGAAAATGGATCTGCTGTTGCTTTGCGTGTTTTTACAGTACATGGCAAATGTAACAGCTGCAGCATCTCAACACCAATCAAACCCTATTCCAAAGAAGCTTGTGAAAACCTGACGAATGAGACAGCCTCGAACTCCCACCGGCCGCTTTCAGAAGCAGTCATTTTAACGAGCTAGCCACTGTCTGTCACTTACAAGTACAAGACAGCGACATGGACTGATGTCACTCTTCCAGACCTCAATCTGAGAAATATCAACACTAATAAAGTGCAATTAATGTTGATCTTTCTCGGTGGGAAGGAAGACTACTGCTGATGCGAGCCATTTCATTTGGTATGCGCCGGACTATTTTCTGCAACATTTAATTTGGAAACGAAAATACACTAATCTTTGGTAACATCATGTTGGAATATGAAATAATACTTGACGACAGCACATCATTTAACTAATTTTAACACACTAAAAATAATGATCGTATTTCTCTTTTTGTTATGACTGGCAAGCAAGATGGGAAAATCTTCAGTACGCAGTGGATTAATGTTAGGAGCCATAAAACAAGAGACTGAAATTGAGGTAATCTGTCTACACACTCGTTTCTCCATTTCAGACCATTTTGATGCAGTAAAGACCGAGAGCGGAGTAACTGAGGGCTTTGGGTTCATCTCTAAACCTCTGAAAAGGGTCATCATCCTTGCTGACCTCAGCCGGATTTGTTTCCCGAAAAGGAAATGACTGCAACCTCCACTGCACTTGGGTCATGAGCTAGACTTGAGCAGCCGAACTACAAAGAGCTTAATCTATTTATAGGAAAACACTGCTACAGTACAGCGATCAGGGGTAAATGGAACCCTACAAGACAGAAAGACAGTCGGACGCCAAGGCTACGCGCCAACTGTCGAGATCAACAAGGAGCTTTGCCATTTCCCTGCTTTATAACTTAAATCCATTCTCCTTGCCTCTCCGAAAACGTTCAACTATCCCCTTACTTTTTACACTCTCCATTTTGACATTTAATACAACTAAGAAATGCAGCACCTATAAAGCTGTCTCATGCAATAATCCAAGTAATTTAAGTACAAGTCTAGTAGAAAAACATTGCAGGAATTCTTACTTTTTGAATGCAGAAAAGATTAATTCATTGACACTGAATGTCTCATATTAAGGAAAAGGGCTGGGAAGAGCTACACTTTAAACGTAGCTTGAATCAGTGCAGAGTTACGGCTGTTATAACTAGGCTTTAAAACTTGAGAATACAAAAGCTACGTTCCTTGCATACTTGATTAACTACCAAGGAGAACTGGAGAGAGGGCTGGTTCTTCAGGGTGGCATCACCTGAAGGCATACAATGGAAAAGGCCCAAGGATGAGACCATGTACAGTTAAACATCGACGAAGAAGAGAGGGCAACCTGCAACCTGTTGGTTTGCGTGCCCAGCAGACTCTGAAAACACGACTGTCAGGTATGTTGCTTCTCTTTAGAGGAGTCGCTTCACAGGTCGGTACAACTGCACATGCTTGCAATATTCTGGCAGACTTTGGACTGGTCTGCTCTTTGAACTGAATTTCTCCCCACACTTTTGATACCCAGAAATAAATACTGAGCCAGTCACTCTACTACTCAAAAGAACCCGAAATCAGGCTTAAAACACCAGCAGTCACTAGGTCAACTCTTTTTAAAGTATTTGTGCAGTTTACGAACCTGCATCTACATGTATGATGTATCCCTCGGCTATTCTCCATCCTGTCAAACACTAAGGAACAAATATATCTTCCACAACTCAGCATGGGAGGATACAGAGGAGACACGGGGATGGAAGAAAAGGGATAGAGGTTATAAAATACAGGACTGTTGAAAAGAGGCAAAGGGGAACGGGGAGTGAGATGAAATATGGAGGGGCAGCAAAAGGTCCCACAAAGGAAAGAAACTCAGGTAGGTAAAGAAAAGCTGTGTGAAGGCCAGAGCCCAGAAGGCCCTGTGAATCACCAACTGGTGTCAGCAGGCCTTATGAACCTGAAGCCTGGCCGTAAATCGTGGAGGGAGATCCAGGAGAGAGTGTGAGGAGCTTGGACTGGTCCGTGAGGAGATTTCAATACTTTATCAGCCATCTGCATGAGGTTACACTGCATGCACCGTGAAAATCTTTTACAATAAACAATGGCAGTTATTATTATATCATATTATCATAATACCAAGACATGCCTTCCTTTAAAAAAAAAAGGAAGATGGTGGAAATGTGTGCTGGCTTCTACAAATGTGTACCACTTGGATTCAGATCAACACATGGAGCTGATTACAATACCCACAGGTGGCACAGATATTTTTGGCCGTGACAGAAATAAAGAGTTTAATTCCCATCAAGTGTCTATTTAAGAGTCATGTGGGGTCCAAACACGCGAGGAGTTACAAGCTATCGTTTCAAGGGCCAAAATCATTTGCCTTTAACCTTGTTTGCAGTGGAACTGTGTAATTCTCAGTTACAGCTCTCCCACCATCCATTCAGGTTCGTATTATTGGAAACAATGACATCAAGCTGAAAAAACAAGAAGAAAAACACGCCAGTCGGAGCATTAGAGCAATGATCCATCTCTAGTTCAATATGGTAACAGGAGAGCGGGCTGAAACAATCGGCTTTCCCTTCTTTCTCCCATTGCTGTCAACCAAACATCTGCCATCCCTTCCCAGCAGAAGGGAAGGTCGTTTGTTTCCACGCCGAGATCACTCTGTTATACAACCTCTGGACTTGTTTGGGTACGACTGCTCAGACAGGATATTACAGGATAGTACAACGCCTTCTTTTCCCAAGCGGAGGCTGGTCATTAGGGTAGAAACAGACAATAAGTGTCTCACTGTAGTGTGTGAGACGAGGGCAGATAAACAGCTTGTTAGGGATCTCCTCTGACGTACTACAGCGTCTGTGTCCTCTACCCTCTGCACTCTTTTATTACTGCTGTGATACAAATTATCCACTCCCCTCTTTAATCGACCTGCAGCGTCTGAACTGTGAAGATTCTTTCCCCTGCTTGTCAGAGGAGAAGTTGACAGACTAATGCATGCTCTGGGCTCCCTTTCCGTGTCCGCATTAGAGAAAAAACTCACGATTAAATGGAAAAAAAAAGAAAAACGATAGGAATACATGTGTACATCCTCTTGGTAAGGTGACACTCTCAAGCCTTGGCCTATTAACTGCTACTATTGTCTTCTGAGAGCGATGCATTAAAGGATCTAATTGTTCACCAGTTGACAGATGATCATCCCAAAGTCCTACATCTCATGTACCGCCTGTCTGAGCTTAAAAACGGTCTGGAGCAATGCACTCCAGTCTGCGTGGCACGTTCTACCTGGGATGGAAGCTATTTCTGCACTCGGGAGAGGCATTTAGCCAGAAATAACTCAAAAGCAGCATTATCTCTGAGCAGATCTGATTCCAGAACACAGACCTCTTGCTGTTTTTCAACGGATTTAAGTAGCATGAGGAGAGAGGGGTCACTTTGCTCTGTGGGACAACTTGGTAAACGCGATTGTGCCATGACTGTGAGCTCAGTTGCACTAGTAATGGTTGTTTGAGTGAGCGCGTGTGTGTGTGTGTGTGTGTGTGTGTGTGTGTGTGTGTGTGTGTGTGTGTGTGTGTGTGTGTGTGTGTCTGTGTTTGCTTGGTACTATGTCAGGACTGTGGTGTGAGGGAGTATCACTGTCCAGGAAGTTAAATGAGGCAACTCGTTCCATTGCAGAACAAGTATGTCTGATTGCTTTCACGCTGCCGCCTGTAATGTGTCTGGAATTTTTTTGACGTATATGTACAGACCTACACGCAAATTCAACTTTACCATTCTGTTCGTCCAGCTCGTTGCCAATCTCCTGGCCCATTATCTTCTGTCGGCTGATGACAGCGGCAAGCGCATCCAAGCCTGCATCCTGGGCTGCGAAGAGAGAGGAAAGAAAATGAAAACGTTCATACGCTTGAACATGAGGCAAAGGATGAGAGGAACAGGAAGAGCACCAGGATTATGTAATGCCAGAAAACAGTATAGAGAAAAAGACTTTTAGAGGTGTAATGGGATTAAATTTTAGATCACAAGTATCAACAACAGCTGTGGTCGAGCTCATGTATGGAAGTTACAGTGAAAACTGACAAAGCTGAGTGACAAACTGTGTGCAGACACTGTTCAACTGAAGCCTGTGGGAACACTTCAGACACATCATCACACAAACGTATCAATGAGCAGAAGAAGACGAAAACAGACTGCAAGAAGCCCTCCTCCCCACAATGTTCCTCTCACTGGAGATTCATAACAAAGTAAAAACTAATGCTACAGACATGTCCGATATGTCAGGATTTAAGCTTGCAGTCAAAGTGTTTGAGCTCTGCTACAGTGTGCCTTCGTGTGTGCAGTCGAGTGCTCAGGGTTGCTCAGGAATTATTAACAGTCTTAGGACGGAGCATTACTGATATTATGTGTTATTTATTTTATTGACTATAAGACAGTATTTGAGTGCCATGACTGTTACAGCAAGAACCAAATCGTGACCCTAAAACCAAGGTACATTCCAAACTGTGAATTAGTGTACTGTTACACTCCTAATTACACTGCAATAATAAAATCTACATGTGAGAATTTAATTCAAATTCAGCAGTTGGGGTACGACGAACAATCAAGTAATGCCGCAATCGCCTTTGAAAAAGCTTATCGTAAGAAGGGAGCAGTTACGAGTATGCTGTACTTGTGATATAATGAGGCAACTATCTGGGAACTAGGAATGACTGTTGACTGTTGGGGTCCAGCTCAGCTCACAGTGCCACGTGTGAGTCATTCAGTACTTTACCCCACTCAGCCTTACTCCTGTTATTATAAGTGCAGCAGGCCAAGGTGGGGAGGAAAAACTGTGACGCCGAAAAGAAGAGGGGAGAAAAGAAAAGATGTGGCCTCTGTAGGTTTCCAAGTTTGACACACTCTCTACCACTGGAATTTCTTCGTGACCGCAGGTTCATGCGCTCACCATTACCCAGCTCCACCAGAAATCCCACAGGGGACGAGAAACGTCCATGTGGTTTGGTTTCACTGTCTCAACAGGAATCTCTGATCCCAAATTGACAATAACCAGAGCTGTAATGGAGACACAACAATGAAGTGTCACATGCAGTCAGGTGAACTAATGTCTGGGTGTTAAAGTCATGTCAGAGCCATTCAGGAAACGGGGGAAGGGCAGGCACAAAATGTTTTCTAGATGACAATCACCTTTTATATGGTAGCATATATTAATATGGCCAATGCTACAAATTAATGGAAATATGAGTTACACATATAATCCCAGTACTGCAGGATATTATTCATGCTGTGGATGGCTGCTAAACCCATATTTGGTCTTCAAGCAAATATATCAAAATTTATCAACGGAAACAGAACAGCGTACTCGAAACACGTTTGCTCCATCACGCAATGGAACGTACTGTCATTTGAGATATTTGCAGTCTAACTGCAGGGTTGGCCTTGGGGTCACCAGCTCCTCCCGTCCAAATGTTGAAGTGTTCTTGAGCAAGAAACTAAACCCCAAGTGCATGAGAGGCCAATTGTGAAGCGCTTTGTCCATTATGACGGAAAAGTGCTATATAAGTGCAGTGCATTGTGCATTTATTCAATCATGTGTAATTACCGTCGATGATTCGCTGTTGCTGCTGTTTAATCTCTCCAAAGGTCAGCCCTCTGGTCTCCTCCGTTTCGTTGACCAGCCAGGGGTTGGCCGCGACACCTCGACTCGCTCCCCCACCTTCAGCCATCAGCGTTGACCTGTGAAATATCATCACAACTTGAATACTTATTTCCAAAATGTTTCCATCATTAAAAATACAAAGCTGTGAAAGTGTCATAGACAAATCACCCACCAGTGCACTACAACTGAAAGTAGATGGCAAAAGTGCCTTGTTTGTCTGTCAATCACCATTCCATCACGCAAGTCTAAAACACTCATTGCACATCAGAGACTTTTAGCTTGATAAGTAAACACAGTCAGTACGCCGAGTCATTTTAGAGGCACAATGCACATCTGTCCAACTCTCAGAGAAAACACATCTGTACAAGGCATGTTCCCTTTCCAATACTGCACTCTTTGGAACATTTCATGACAACAAAACCCTTGAGATCACAGGAAGAAAGTTATTTATTTTCGCATTTTGTCTTCTAAGAGCTTTAAACAACTGAAAAATAGCGGGTTAACTTGTGCAGTGTGTAAAGAGAGTCTGTTAATCTGTCACAGGACTGTGGGCTGCTGGGGAGGTTTTGCTCTGACAAAGTGACAGGCCGGAGAGCTCTCTGCACTGTACTGTGCTGTGCTAAACACCGCTGTGTGGTTTAAGAGCTATTCTTCTGCTAATGGCTTAAAGCTGTGTTTCAGACCCCCCCCCCCCATGGCTGCCTTGCAGTGACAGGTTCAGAATCGCTGTGTGAGGCTGGATTTAACCATGTCTGCTGTGAGCAAGTCATCTCAAGCCCAGGAAAAGTGACCCGAGTCACGTGTAGGCTTATCAGTGCCGAAGGAAATAATAACACTGCTGTAAGAAACTGTTTTGCTGTCAACGTCCAACTAACGTGACCATCTTTCATGGGTACATTTAAACCCCAACTCTCTGTGTGATGTCTAATTCAAGCTGTTTTTGAAGCGGCAAGTAAAGCATTGTGAGACCACTAACAGTGCTGCCTGGCTGAGGTTGATACCATCAGAGGAATAGGTGAGACAAAGCATTTGCTCTAATCTCTCTGACATGTTTGATTACTGTGAGACTGTGTGTCAGCCCTCCACTTCCTCCATGCAAGTGCCCAGTGTGTGAAGATCCAATTAATCAGTCAGCAGGGAGCACCAAAATCAGTCAGGCACATCTCTTGCACTCGGCTGCCGCCATCGGGGCCGGAGCACTCAGGTCCTGACTGACTGACTTGGACAAGCGAGATTTAACTAATTACAACTATTTCCACTGCTATCAAATACAAAGGAAAGGTTAGTGAATAAAGCGGGAAAGGTGGGTCTGAGGGGCGACGGCGTGAACTGAGCCTTCAAATGTAGGCGCCATGTCCTTCTTACGCTTGGTCTGAAATGGAGATGTTTAGAATATATTGTTTCAAGGATGGATTCAAAGTCCTCACAAAAAAAAGAAAAAGAGCAGCTTAGATTATCCAAGCATGACCAATCCCCCCCCGCCTCCCACATTCTGTCCTAAGAGACCACACAATGGGAATGGGTCCTACCCGCAAATCCAAATTACCCACCACATATCACTATTAAAGTTAGGTCTCACTGAGCAAACCAAAAACCATACAACCACATGATTACAGCTCGCCGAGCTAATTTATTAGCAAATGTCATTTGAGATTTTTTTTAACAGAGCCTTTTATGCAATTGGGTGTGTGGTCTGTAAAAAGATGAAAGCCTGTGCAAAGCACCGCTAAGCAGATCAATCCCAAAACCAAAGCTTGTGAAAGATATCAGAGAAAGGCAGTCTCATATCAAGGTGGCAATAAAAGCGGTTCTTTAAATTCTACTGATCTGAAGAAACAGTGATGTTTGGTTTCACTCTACTGTCATTCCAGCTACTCCTAAAAATAAAATAATAAAAGACGAACATCTATGACCAATAGACACACTAAACTGTCAGTGAAGTTTAAATGCTGAGCCTCTAAGATGTAAAAACAGCACAGAGGTGCCATCTAAAAAGCAATCATCTATAAAACAGACATGAGGAACAGCAGGAAGTTAATAGCATGACACCATTTCCTCTTCCTGTCTAAACAAACATCACCTGGACCAGACTAGGTCAAATATTATACAAAGTAATGACCGCCTGCTCAGCTGCCTACAGTTTCCAAAGCTGTCACATTGACATGACATCAGATGATGAAGAGGATATCCGCCGTGGCACTCGGCTCTGTGATTAGGTCCACCAGTCGTAGAATGAATGCTCAGTGGAGAGTTCGAAACTGTAAACCTTCCAACCTTGTTCATCAAGACACACACGTACACTCACATGAATGAGCGTGAGTGTGTGTGTGTGTGTGTGTGTGTGTGTGTGTGTGTGTGTGTGTGTGTGTGTGTGTGTGTGTGTGTATTTCAAGAGGCGCCAAATGTGTGATCAACAGTGCAAAGCGAGCAAATCTCCTAATAAAACAGAATTAGCTATGAAGTTAAGCGCCCTGCCAAAATGGCAGACAGACAGACTTCCTACCGAGTGCTAGCATAAGGAGAGGTCACGGCACACGGGTCACACCGGATGCACAGAGACTTTCACAGAAAGTTAGTGACCGGTGACAAATCATTAAAGCAGAGAACAGAGCCTATGACCTCTCTGGTCAAGGACATGGACAAGAGAATGAGGATTCATTAATTTTAATTGGGTGAAAAAAAAAAGATCTCAGGGAGCAAAATCCCAAAATGAAAGGTGGCATGATCTGAGGAGGATGTATCCTGAGGCATCATGGGGTGGTGCTTGGTTTGGCCATTTCGACACAGTGATAGTCAGGGTGCAGAAATGTTACAGTTTTCTTGAACTACTTAAGCAACAACCTGGCTGTCCCAAAATACTTTTCAAAGTGCTCCAAGAAAAGCACCACTCAAGATCTGATGAGGATCGACCAGTGGAGAGGAGGGACACATGAACAACTAGAGTGAATTTAAGGGAGGTACCGCATTGAGCATAAATGTGTTAAGAGTCACCCAAACCTCTGAAATTTGGATCCAATGGTCTAATTGTCAAAATGTCATCCTCGTGCGATCCCACTCATCACAGCAGAGAATCCTTAATGAGATTCACAAATGCTGCCTTTTATAAATCTTCATCTCATGTGGGATTGAATAATTAAATCCGATTTTCATACCTGGAGGGTTCAGGCTGCGTGATGTCTCCCTTGAAGGTGGCGTTGAGCTGCTTCTCTCTGGTTAGCAGGTCGTCAATGAGGTTCTGCCTCCGATCAGCTTCTGACTGCATTCTGATGAAACCACGTTAAGGTTGTGCGAAAGGTCAACATGACATTAAAAACAGTGGGTGAGAGAGGGCAGAGGGTGCTCCTGGAACGTTTCTTTGGGTCAGTTTGGAACAGGAGCCTTTCTAATAGGAAACACACTAGTAGTTTGGACAGATCTTTTCATGACACTTTGATGCCCTCTGCAGGATGACAGCTGCTACTGCAAACAAAACAAACCGTCCAGTGCAAAATGTAATCACCATGTCACGACTTCTTCCACTGCCTCAGAGGAAAGGATACATGCGCCGAGCTGAAGATGCTCGCAACAAACCATCTTTGAGCTGGGCAATATTCTGTTTGAGCTTCTGCAATGACGCTCGTAGCGTCATGTTGATCTGAGAAGATAGAATAGATAGAGAGATATTCAGACCAACTTACAGCTACAGACACCTGACTATTTGCTTAACCTGTGAATGCAACACCTTACCTTCGCAGGGTTCCCCCCTGTCCTCTGTTGCCTGTTCCGTTCATGAATGTTTTCTGCTATTTCCTGTGCCAGGCGACAAGTGGCATCATAATTCTGCAACCTACAGAGCAACAGCAATAGGATCGAGAAGTGGTGTAAATCATTGCTGACGCATTACAGACAGCAGCGTCAGATACACTATGAAGCAATATAGAGAGACCACTGTTTGGTTATGTAGTTAATGTGTTAAAGAAGAAAACAACGAATTAACCAGCGGTCCGTGGATTTACACAGGGTGAAGACAATTGTCTTATCTGTTTATCAATGTTGTGCAACCTACAAAAATATATAAAAAATGATTTTAAGAATGCTTTTCAATGCAGTTAATACTAGCTAGTTTGCCTAGCTAGCTCGTCATGTTCAGTGTGCAGACTGGCAGAGGGCTCTATGTAACTCGCTGGTCGTTTTTGATGCCAGAGTTTGATTCTGTTAACCATTGAGTGTCTGAAAAAGATGGTGAGTACCACTGACAGCCTCAAAAGCTTGGGCTGCATCACTCGTATTTCTTACAACGCTAATGTATTGTCCTGTGTGGTGTTTGTGCTATGATAGCTTTGTAAGTTGGGTAAAATGTCAAAGAACGAGCACAAGCTTTACACTCATCATGTGACTATTTAACCAATGCCTTTTTCCTGTTTCGATTCTGCTAGCATTACAAAGTGCTTCAGGCTGAATAGTAGATAGGGGAATAATGCTTAAAACTACGGTTTTTCCTTGGAGGACCGCCACACTACATTTCCCAACACATAAACACGTGATTTTGATTTGGTTTATTCGTAACGTTTTTGCTGAACGTTAATCTTTAAAGGTAAGAGCTAGCTAGCAGTATACAGAAAGAATAGCTAACTTATCAGGGTAAATATCAGCTTTTGTTGTAGGTAATAGTACAGTACAGCCGACTTATTGTAGCCTTAGAGCCTATGACTTACCAGGGATCCTGAGACATTGTGATAAAAGTCAGCTTTGAAGAGAAAATGCACAAAGTTTAAACTATCCGGCAGTAATCACTAGCAAACAGAAGCTTGTTTGGGTGTGACGTCACTACCGCGCCCTGCGAGGAACATTTGACTCCAGGGCCGCGTTTTTTTTGTGTGTGTGTGTTTTTTGTTTTGTTTTTTTTTTTAGCTTGGTACTAATCTCAATAAAAGGTTACTGAAAACAGCTTTTTATAATGCGGATACATTTTGCTCGTGTTGGTGGTGTCCCTCCAGTTATTCCACCAAGTAGAGGCAAGAAAGTCAGCATGAATTCTTTGGTGCTTATATGGAAGCAGTTTTGTCATGTAGATAAAAATGTCTTTATGACCAAACTTAATAGTCTTATGGCCCACCTTTCAAGAGAACACTGTCAACATCTACACCCAAGTCTGAAAACAGTTGCAGTTAACATGATATGTTAACAGAAATGATGATCAGTGTTGAAACTGAATCATAAAAACAGTTATTCTGTTTACTGTGAGAGTTTACAACCGGCACACAGCCGTGTGTGTTTCCCTTTATTAGAGAGAAGACTTTTTTTTTTTTTGGTGCAGTGATACCATGTAAACAGTATATTTTTCTGTCATTTCAACAATATATTCACACTACAAGTGTTCATTTGCATTAACCCAGCCTTCATGGAAACTGACACCAAGGAACGACAGCATGCTTTCTCCACTCATGGGGCTAAAGAGTTTGTTTTCCATATTACATATGGAGCCCACATATGAGATAAGTACTTGTAGAGGTTTTATGTTTCATAACCAAACAGTAGTTGTGTTTGGCTCAAAACATATCTGTTGTGTAGAATAATAGCTGTTGAAGGAATTCCTGGAATTGTCTCATCTGGCATTTTCATACTACGTGTGAAGCAGTTTCAGAGAAAGACCAACATCTACATGATCACCTTGTTCTGTCTGATGACCGTAATCTGAACAATCAGTGTTTATAGGTGAACCTGCGAAAAGAAACAAATTCCAGGAAATCTGCTAATTGTAATGGCAGATGGTGGAAAGTGAGTGGCTGTATGGAACATATACATAACAGTTACACCCACTGCACTGAGTACAGTTATTTGAAGGACACTTGGTCAAAACATGTGTTTCATATAAAGTGTCTATGTTTGGTAATATGATCCAAAAATTTTTATTCCTCATTTGGAGTTTCTTATTTCTCAGAATGAGACACTGCATGTTGCCAAAGTTAAAACTGGAAAATCACTGTATTTTTTTTTCTCCCCCAGCTGAAATCACCATAAACAAAACACACCACTATAGCTTACCTCACATGGACACAGCCCACACAGGCTTATATAAAGCCCTGATCCTCAGAGGGTACAGCTAGTCACAGGAGACACCTTCCAACTTGCATTTCTTTAAAAAACAAGGCTTGAGATGATTCATGTCTCAAGAACGCCGGAGTTTTCCAATTGTGGAAACATGAATCCAATCTCGATGTGCACATCCTCTGACCAAGACCTGGACTCTATGGCAGGGGCCATAGGCAGGCAAAGGTCCCACTCCTATTACAGTCCTGAGGACTGTAAAAACTATGGTGTGCAGACGCAGACAGAGGAAACCTATCTAAGACCTCGCTCCAGGTATGTTTTCACATTTATCTCAAAAGACCTGTGATGTTTTTTTCATCCAATTTTTTCATTAATACTGAACTACGTGCTTCCCAGGTCCTTTTACAGTTTTGAGACGTCAGAGCTTTACTCTGGCTATGACATGGGAAACTTCACAAGGTCCAATCCACTGACGCAGAGGGTCAGCGCCCTACAGCAGTATCAAGTAAACAAAAAGGAAAAGAGAGAAGGGGATGGAGCTGGTGTTCAACTCGCCTCTAAGAAATCCAAGCCTAAATCAAAGAGGCACTCGCAATCAAGAGAACTTAATGGTACTGAAATAATGTTTTTTATAATAGTGTGTGTTCTATTTGTAGCATTTAAGGAAATAACAATTAAATGTATGTATACATGTTTCACTCAGGCAGTAAAGGCAGTCTGAAATCAGTGTCCATGATGACCATTTCTGAGTCGGACAACTGGGAAATCAGCTCCAGCTCAGGGATGAAGTACGGCCAGTTTGTGGACTGGGAGAAGATTGACCCTGAGGCAGCAGAGAGATACCAGCAGTTCCTGAAGAGTGATCACCAGCAGCTGAAAACCATGGGCCGAGAGGGATTCTGGGCCACGCCACACACACTCCGGGCCAAAGCTTACTATCACATCATCCACAGCATCAATTCCAGGTGAAGACTGTCACACAGAATTTAAAAATTCATCATTTTTTAAATACATTTTCTGTCGTGAAGATAAGTATGTATGTGTTTGGGGAAACCATGTCGTCAAATGACTTGAGTGTGGATTGATGGTACATTTGCAGTGGTTCTGTCGCACCAGACAGAGATGTCTACTACGAACTGGCAAAGACGCTCTTTGGAGAACAGAAAACCAGCACCCATCCAGTCCCGGAGTACATGGAGGCAGGAGAAATACCTAGGTATGGTATGTTGAAAGCATGTTGTACACAGAAGTGTCCCCCAAAAGAAGTGTGAATGTGACAACATATTCCAGTAAAATTATTTTAATAGACCTATCGTATTAACCTTCAACTAGCAAATTAATACACCTGAAAGGATAAAGTGCCCACTCCACATCTAAGCATGTCATTTATTTGGTTAAGTCTTTCTGTTTTGTTTTTTTTGCCATCAACCCATGGAAAATGCATTATTACTGTGCATATTTGTTACACAAAGTGAGTTGTTGCTTGTACTTCTCTTATCCAGATACTGTCTAAACAAAGCAGGCCTGAACTCTGTTAAAAAGATCCTTCTTTGCCTTGGCAAGTACTTCCCGGACATGAACTTCTGCCCCATCCTGCCTGAACTGGTCTCCCTCATCCTCCACTTCAGTGAGGATGAAGCTGAGTGTTTCCACAGTGTGTCCCGACTTATCTGCTACAACGACCCCAACAAGCGTTACATTGACCAGACCTTCCTCACCTACCGCGCCTCCTGTATGACCTTTGGAGACCTTGCCAACAGGTGTTGCAGAGGCATTCGTAAACTGATTGCCAGCTCCCACCAGAACCTCAATGAGTTTTACTCTGACTGGATCATGTGGATATTTGCTGACCTTCCGTTCACATATGCCATCAGAGTGCTAGATGTCTACCTATTGGAGGGCTTCAAGGTCCTGTACAGGTTTGTTGCTGATGTATTGTCTCATGTAAACAAAATCAATCAGAGTGTACGAGTTCTCATGATGTAACTTGGCATAATTATGTCACAATCATTCTTTTGTAGGGTGGCATTGACTTTGCTCAGCCTCTACAAAGTGTCTGTGTCGTCTCGAGTTGCAGACGTGGAGGACTTCAGGACAGATATGAAGAGGTTTGTGCAGAACGTAGCTCGCCACTGCACAGCTGAGAAGCTTCTAGAAATGGCCTTCATGATACCGATGGCCACGCGGAGGGAGCTCAACCTCCTGTTCAATGCCAATAAGGACTCTCTCATGCAAAAAGGCGTCAGCATACACCAGAAGAGGTGGGTTAGTGCAGAAAATAGAAATAGAACAGCTGGTGAAATAGAACAAGATATACTTCAGTGCACTTAATAATCGTGTTTCATAAAGGATGTTTCATGAGGTACATGAGATCAAAAAAAGTTGGCTATATGTAGTCAATGCTGAAAAAAGGCTTTTCATGTTTATCTTATTTCAATTTAATATTCTCATCATCGCTATTTCTATGTTCCTTAAAGGCAGTCAGTTGAGACGGTGGACTTTAATAACTTCACCTCCAGTGTTGTGACAGGGACTGGGATGAGAGTCGTCTGGGCCTGGATACCTGAGCGCTTTGCCCTTTTCAGTCCCATTAGGCTGTTTAATACAGCTGAACATGGAAGGAGTCTTGCTTCGTAAGTCACCTTTGTTCACTCATCCAAATCCAAACCGTCTGGGAGACAGAGAAATAATAATAATATGATAAAAAAAACAATAATAAAAAACAGCAATATCGATACATCAAAAGCCTTCATATCTTTCAATTTTGTCTAATCATATTTGCATTATTAAATGAGGCCAGGTCGTTATGGACCACGTCCCAGCAGAGACAAACAGAGCTCCGGTCTAGTTATGTAACAGAGGGAGTGTGTTTTCACTGTAAACATGTTTGCTTAGAGTGTGAAAGTCAAGAGATTTACAGAGGGTGCACATGTAGAAAAATACCTCAAGCTGAAACTACCAGTTCCTAACTGAGTCTTTCATACTGTAACACATAGTCGATGGGTTTTTATTTTCATCAATGCTCCACATAAAAAGTGATCAAAAACATTTTAATTGTTAAAATTGTGACCTTGTGTCTTAACAAGATTAAAAAAAAATGTTCTCTTCGAATAGACTTTGAGATATATCCATTTATGGCCAAAGTTTCATCACACTGTCTGGTTGTAGCAGTTTATGGGACATACAACAGATGGTAATACTTTTTTCTCGCATATAGATTCTATTCACATGTGGAGGGACACGAACCGGCGGTCTTGATTGTCAGAACCGTGGATGAGGAGGTAACATCAGGGATACATCTGATGAATGTGCTCTATGTGCTTTTCACTTTGATTTAACCGTTTGAGCCAGTCTTAATAATGTTAATCATGCTAATAATAAGTGCATTAAATACGTTTTGCTTGGCACTGAAATATTAGTATTTTTCATTTCTCAGGTCTTTGGTGCCTTCCTGTCAACAGATGTGATCGAAAGAAGAAAGCATGACTCTGAAGGACTTACGTATTTTGGAACTGGAGAATGTTTTGTGTTTACGGTGAGACATGTTCCTGTTTCTTCTTCTTGAATTCAACCCTGGTACATCATATTCAGGTGGGCTGTAACATGAATCAAGTCAGCGAATTTTGTATATTGAGTATCTTTGTTATATTTGCTAGAATGCCTCTTAAACTGCACCGAGTGTCAAACAAGAAATCTGCTGACTCTTTCAGCTACGTCCCAGCATGGAGCGCTACCAGCAGGCTATGGTCAACATTATGACCAGAAGAGCTTCCCCTCGGCAGGTTGGAGCGAGCAGCAGTGCCTCATCTGAGGTACTCAGCAGCAGCAGCTGCTCCCCCATCATCTCCACCGCATCCACCACAAGTCTGACCTGTCCTGCTGGGACCCCGCAGGACCCCAGCTACCTGACGATCCCCTTCACTGCCCCATCAGAGGAACCCATGACTGCTAAAGAGCCAAAGAGACCAAAGGAGCAAGAAGCCTCCATGTTTATAGCAGGCAGCGATAGTCAGCTCATTATCGGTATGTCATTGGAACATATTGTTAGAAGAATAGAGTGGGTCTTTAAAAACCTCGAGTGTGATGACATCTGATGGGTAGTGCACAGATGTGCAGTGCTGATGTATGTCTCCTGTCTTAGGTGGCGATGGGGGCCATGCACTCTGCCTACAGGATGACCTGGAGGGAGGATACTCAGAGCCTTGTGACACATTCAAGAGCATCCCACTCTGCAAGGGACATTTCAAGATCCAGGCCCTGGAAGTGTGGGGCATCCAGAACTCTATTTCCTTTTCTCACGAGTGAAATCCCACCTGTTTGTTTGTTTGTTTGTTTGTTTGTTTGTTTGTTTGTTTGTTTGTTTCACTGGACTTGATTTTTATGTTTTCAAACTTTTTTTAGGATGCACATTGAAGCAATTGAGTGAGTTTTTACTTGACTTTTTGCGCACATGTCAAGTTTATATATATATCCTTATATTGCATATTTTGTTTTACTGGACTTTACAAGCCCACAGAAACAGTGGTTCCCATCTCAAGGAAGCTCTCTAAAAACACAAGGAAAATCTCCACAAAAAAATGAATCAATAAATGAATAAAATAAAATAAAGATCCTTAGCATCTTTTCACAGAAGGGAGGATGAGACACATCAGCGATGAGAGCAAGCATGTACTGCAATGCAATACGCAGTCGTGAATCGAGGAGGATGAGTGTGAGGGTGGTAGATTCATCATGATTAAAATCAATCACCTGAAGATTTATTCATTTCAATCAAAGGGTCATCTTTGTGTAGACTGTGGGAAAAAAGATACCTTTTTCTTTTTTATTTTGCAACTTATTTGCATTTCATACACAATGAAACTTCATCCATTTTTTACCGTGTGATGATCAGCTGTTTGTCTTCTCAGTGTTTAATGATGTATTCAGATATGTGACCCATTGAGAACATTATATTTTTACTGTATATGTAATGGGAACAAAAGTAAATGAGACTGGGGAAAAAAATAAAAATTTTAATAAAGTCTCTGAGCTCAAAGTCTCAATTGTCATGTCTAACCAACAAGATATGTAGGCCTATAAGTCGGCCTGTATGTATGTATGGTCTGAATATCTCATACAGTAAACACATCATTGCACATACTGCCAGTCTGACCCAAATTAGGCCTGGCTGCATAGGCCAGGGGTCTTGGTTTTACCTATCAAAATAAACGACCGACGCAATCTGGAAAACCTCTGCAGCGTTCTAGTGCTGTTGGAACTATTACAAGTTTTAAGAGACATTTCTGGGCGGGGATAACGGCTTGTTTATTGACTTTTGATCATTTGTGTTAACAGCCAGATATGTTTAGTGCGATTAAAAGAATAGTGTTGATTGTAAATCAGTGTATGATTGGATGTGTCCACTGTATCTCCGGTCACTGTTTCACTTGGTCGACGCATTTTTCTCTTCAGTGTAATTTTACGCGTACTGTCTTGTCATCACTCTAATGCCAAAGAACACAGCAGGTATGTGCCACATGAACAGTAAAATAAAGTAATAATTAATTACAACTTTCCTCCGGAAGCCTTTGACTTCTGAACTTACGTATGGCGTTTGAAGGTATCGCTCACGCGAACGGGAGTCAGCTACACTGCTGTAGTTAGCTTGTTTAACAAGCGGCTACGAATAGCTGTCTTTAAATGTGAAGTAACGTTAAGTTAAATGTAAATAGTTACGGACAAAAGATGTGACAAGCTTCCGTTTTAAGGATTAACAGAGAGGTGGGACTCAGTTTTATGTGCCCTGCTAAATTTTTATAACGCTTTGTTAACGTTAGCGAACGCGACAACAACGTTAGCTTTAGCTAAGTTAGCTAACCTTACCTAGCTCTGTGTGCATGTGTGTCCGCTATAAACAGTCATGTACGCTCATTTTTAAAGCCTCTTCAGTGATAAAATAGCTTGCGTAAATCATCCAACGGCAGTGGATTCTCCATCATGAGACAGGGTCATGCTAAACTCATTTCAAGACCATTTTAGTTCAGTTGTCCTGCCCATTTGCAGATGTGACATGCATCATATAATCCACATATGACACTTTCTCAAGCAGCACTACTTTGCAATCTGACATGCTCTCTGTAACGCTAGCTCAGGTATCGTCTACCACGTTTCTTGACGTTTAGCATTGTTTCGTCTGTTGCTGACGAGCAGTTCGATCCCTAAAAGTCAGCAGTATAAAAAGCTGTATGGTGTATCATATTAATCGTATCTAAATCAAGAGGTGATGGTGCTATAAAAAAAATACCCCACAATGGGGCTTTGTGAATGCTTAACCCTGCTTTAGAGATGCTTGGTATCTGTTTAAGAGGAACATACTGTAGCTGAACAAAAACACAAGTAAAACAGCTGGTTTGCCTTGTATCATTTGCTCCTCTGTAGCGTCCTCATGATCGTCACATTTCTGGTTGTCAGCTCGCATTAAGAGTATGGTAGGGCCTAATATCTGACATGAATGCCCCATGTGAAGCACACAAATCACTGCTTGAGCCAACTATCTGAACCCAGTCATGCAGAACATGCCGTAGTAGCAGGATCTCGTTGAAATCGCCGTTAACACGTTATTTCTCATTGTTTTACGCACGCATTTCACACGTCTATGCTCCATCATGAGAACAACTCTTTGGGTCTTCGGGCCAAAATGTGCTGAGCTGTAAGATGTGATCTCTCAATGAAGATACGTTTTGCATGGCTACTAACAATAGGATTTCACAGTTTCAAAATATGTGTAATCCAGTGTGCATTTTGAAACGTGCAAGTGTTGCACTGAAACCAAACCAAATTTATACCCTTTCAATTCATTATACTTAAGACCACTAAATCGACCAGGCTGATACACCAGCTAGTATTAGTTTTTTTGCTGATACATTGGAATGGATGTATATGACAGCAGATGAGTAACAAGACGTGGTGGTGCAGAAATGCCGAAGTTTGTGGTGATTTAAAAAGTATGACAGTAACATAGTTTGTTAGATTTTTCGGCTGTAAAATGTCCTGCCCGTCATGTATCTTGGTCATATTTCAAAAACAAAGAGCAAGAACAAATCTATGGGAACTGTACATTATTATATTATGCATTTTCGCTGTTACCTTTAAAATAGATATAGATCAAAAATCCTGAATCACTGCTCTTCAATGCTGATTTAATCTTCCAGTTCTGATATCTTTGTGTTTATGTGTTGTCTGTAAATAGGCTGCGGTCATGGGCCCAGACACTACATCTGACCCTAAAACAGAATCTTCAGAGGAAAGTAAGTGTCAGTGCTTCTTTGTATTTTCAAGTTATTGGTGCAGCTATCTGATGCACAGCACGTGATTGAAAGATGTTTGAGGGGTGTTAGACTGCAGAAGATTGAATGCCCACTCAGTGAGGTAAAAATCACCCTTCAACCCTAAACATTGGTTGCATGTGTTTGTCACACTGGACGCAGTCATTGAATTCTTCCCTGCCAAGACCTCACTTGTGTTTCCTCTATGTGCTCAGTTAATTTTAATTATTATAGAATATTAGTCGCCGATAAAGAAATCATATTCTGCTGAGATTTTTTTTTTCCAGTCAATTTGTTGAGTTAAGTATTCAGAGGATGTTCTTTAATGTGATTGGTCCTCAGGTCCAGGAGACGTCATCGTGAAGGTGATCTCAGAATCGGATTCCAATGATACTTCGACTGAAACTGAGCCTGAGAACTCTAAACAGCGAGACAAGTGTTACCCTTGTTCCGTTTGTGGCAAAGTATTTGACAGACCATCAAAGCTAGAGAGGCATAAACCTGTACACACGAGGAAGCCTAAGACTCTTCATCAGTGTCAGCATTGTGACAAGAGTTTCACACAACAAGAGAAGCTGATCCGGCACCAGAATTGCCACAGTCGGACTAACAAGCACCCCTGTCCTGACTGTGGAAAAGTGTTCAACAGGCCGTCAAAGTTAGAGAGACATAAGCGCACACACACTAAGAAACCAAAGGTGCCTCATCAGTGCTCATATTGCATGAAGACATTCAGTAAACTGAACAAACTGGTCCGTCACAAGCGAATCCACACTGGGGAGAAGCCTTTCACCTGCTCGGTCTGTGGAAAAGGATTCTCTGAGTCAGGCCACTGCAAAGCCCACGAAAGGACGCATGAGGAGCAGCCCGAAAAACCTCACCGCTGCACCGTCTGTGGGATGTGTTTCTTCAAGGCCTCGGAGCTCCGCCGACACTTCCGCTCCCACACGGGAGAGAAACCTTTCAGATGCACCCTGTGTGACACCTGCTTCTCCCGTTCAGAAGGACTTAAAAGACACATGAGGAGGCACACAGGGGAAAGACCGTACAAATGCATCATCTGCGGAAAGGGATTTTATTCTCGGCGGGATTTGAATATTCATGGATTGACCCACTCGGGAGAGAAACCGCATCTCTGCCCCGTGTGTGGTAAAGGCTTCTCACAGCTGGGCAACATGAAAGAACATGAACAAAATGTCCATATTAAGTCTGAGAAATATATTTGCAATGAATGTGGGGCAACATTCACACGATACAAGTCACTGGCGAAACATCAGCGGACGCACACAGGAGAGAGACCCTATCTGTGCCTAACCTGTGGCCGCAGGTTTTCATGGAGCCACTCTCTAAGCAGACACCGGAGGACGCACACACACAAACAAATGTGTATGGATGCATCCAAAGACATACCGAGCTTTGAAGGACCCTCTGAGTGTCCGGGCAGTTAAGAATAGAAGTGAAGTCCTTGTAGAGTTTTCCTGGAGCCACAGTCAAGCTAAACTGTACTAATTCGTAGTAATTTGTTGGACATTGACAACTAATTTTGAAGCATTGTGACAACTCACCATGCTGCCTGCTTTGTTGTTTGTCCACAAAATATCAGTCTTTTTTTTTTTCCTCCCAGTATTTTTGTTGATCAAAGCTAGGGGGTAAGTGTTCTGGCATTGATGTTTATGGTGATGTTTACCCTTAAATTAATGTTATGCTTTTCGTGGATATGTTCTGTTCATTGGGTCAACACAGATCATGTGACAATTTAAGCATACTTCTGTATGTGGGGAGGCTCTTTTTACATCTTCCTTTATGATAGATTTGGGCTTGAATTCAGATGATCATGAACCAAAAGATCTGTCACAACCAAAGCAGACTTGCCCGGCCAGAAGGCCTGAAACCCATACTTGACAAGAAACTGATCCTAGATAAAATACTGACTAAGTCGCTGCAACCGTGTCATTAATGGAGATGCCAGACTATAGTCTTGACTAAATGTCTGCTTTCTAATGGTGGTTAACTTTATCTGATGTAATCTGCTACCTCGGTCTAACAATACTATAGAAAGCACATAAATTTTGACCAGTCCATACCAGGAGCTGAGTGATTTTCTTACTGCAACTGATAAAAGAAAGTTTTACTTTCTTTTTGTTTTATTTTGTTTTTAGTTCATCATAAATGGTTAAATGACAAAAATAGGCCAATTTTTGTACTCTTCTATCAAGTTATTTACAGAATGGTCAATGCTATGTAGGAAAGTACTGTTACACTGTTCTCTGTGCAGGTCTATCACCTTACAGTGGTGTGAACTGGAGAGAGTGCAGCAGCAGTTTTCCTCAGGTACGAGTTGTGTGAAATTCAAACAAATATAAAACTTCATCCTTTTCATATATTTAAATTCAGTTTTATTCAATATTGATTTGTATAGTTTATATATAGTGTAGTTTAAGTAATCCATTGATTTTCTTTGTGATGCTACATACTACATACCCAGTTGTTTACTCTCAATAAGCAGATACATTACATAGTGTTGGAGTTAACTGCATAGTAACAACACAGTGGGCCCATACTCTGAAATACATATTGAACTAATGAGCTGAAATGTATTTTAGTTGTGCCCATGAACATGTGAATTGAACCTTGAGCTACATACATCTCTCAAGAAAGTTATTTTATTTAAAAAAACACAACCACCAATAAACTGTCTTCATCAATGCAAGTAGAGCATGTTTTTATTGTGTGTATGATGTCTGTCATAGATGACAGTTAAGACAGTGAAAATGTGTCTCAAGAATGTTTTTGTCCTTGTTTTTTTTTTACGGAAAGATATTTCTATTCCCTCTAGATTTGATCACCTAATCAGTTATTTAAAAATTGCCAGTGCTGTGCCTGTTTGTTCAGGTTTTTATGTGCACCGCTTGTAGAATGAAAAATTCCAACGGGACATGAAGGCAGCGAGGAAGTGTCACCGACCAATGACAGTGGCCGGCCGGACTCCGGCTGTTGCTAGGTGACGTTTGTTTGGTGTTAGTAGCTGAAAAGGTGTCAGGTCTGTTCGGAGGAATAACGATAGCGTCAGTTTTTGTCGCAAAATTTGAATTAATTGATGAAAGCAGGCCTTTCTTTTCACATAATAGGATAAAGCGATAACGCATTTAATTTATCAGCCATGGCTCTTGAAACACAGGCTGTTCCTCAACTTGAACTGGAGGCTGTTATTGGTTTCAATGGTAAGTTTTCCTGCTAACTTTAACTTGTAACGATGCTAGCTACAAGTTGCTCAGAGACAAGCTTTAAGGAATACCGCTAGCTCTCTCTTCAAATGTTGTTTAAATGTCAACGTAGTCAGCGATTAATAACATTTAACTGATTGTTGCAGCTCTGTTAACTAGCTTAAGCCGTGCAAAGACCGCACAGGTTGGATTCGTTATCTGTTAAACAGGAAAAAGTTGCACATTGTGACTGCGGTCTGTCTGCTCATCCACTCTTTTAAAACAAGACACCATCCATCACAATACAAACAGTTTATGTTTGTCCACTTCAGCCTGAAAACATGTACGATCTTAATGCTGCACTTTGTTTCATCAGGGCATGTGTTTTCTGGTCTGAGGGTCCATCCTGACAGAGAGCACCTGATCTATCCTCTGGGATGCACAGTCATTGTTAAGAAAATCAAAGACGGCAAGCAGGAGTTCCTGCACGGACACACAAACAATGTGTCCTGTGTCTCAGTGTCCAAAAGTGGATCATATATTGCCTCTGGACAAGTCAACTTTATGGGCTTTAAGGTAGCTGTAGTTCAGATTCACTTTCCTGATGTAAAGTTTCTGATAACACCTTCTTCCATCTTTACACCTGTGTAATTTGTCTCCCATTGTTTTGTATTCGAAACGTGCACTTGAATCCATTCACAGTAAGGAATGGCAGGGAATGCAGTGTTTTGAATCAATATATCCATGTTTCCTAGGCTGCGGTAATTATCTGGGACTATGCACAGCGAACAATCTATGCCCAACTGCTGCTCCACAAGGCAAAGGTAGAGGCACTGGCCTTTTCTCCCAACGACAAGTACCTGGTGTCCCTCGGGGGTCAGGATGATGGCAGGTTAACTTCACGTCCATGTGCTCACTCACAAATAATCCAATTGTGTAGCACAAGAATCAGGACAGGAGGAGAGTGAGTTCACTCAGCAGCACATGTTAAGTGTGTGAGGTGTTTTCTGTGTGTTTTCAGCATAGTGGTGTGGAATATTGAGACCAAGCAGGCCATCTGTGGGAGCCCAGCTTCGGCTCACAGTGCGGGCCACTGCCTCACCTTGCAGTACTCCAACACAAACGACAATATCTTTGTTTCTGCTGGGAGGTGAGTGACTGGTGTCTGCTAGCATCCTGGAAACCAAGTGTGAACTCAAGGATGCAGGTTTTACATGAAATCTTAATTCATTATTTCAACACATCTAATTACTTTCTTTTCATCAGCATAGCCACCTTCAAAATGTCCCTTTATCACATTCCTTCTTGTTCGTGCACCATTTGTATTAGTCTCTTGGTGTTTTAATGTGATTGGTCTTTTTGGGCAGCGGAACATTGCGAGTCTGGGAGCTGGACCTCCTCAACAGGAAGATCAGACCCACAGAGTGTCAGATGGGCAAGCTGAAGAGGATTGTGAGGTGTATAGAGGTATGATGCCATTTTGAAGTCCAACCGAGTTTTGCAAACGGTCATTGCCAGAGGTCTGATTGGTGGTACAGCTGCAGTAGTGGCAGTGCTGCTCCTGTTGACTTTCTTATATTATCACACAGATTTCAGAGGACGATCACTTCATTTATTGTGGCACCACAAGTGGAGACATCATGAAAATCAACCTGAAGACGGGGCTTCTGAGTGACTGTGGTCCAGTTAAAGCAAAATTCAGCCTGGTAGGTCACACAAAGGGAGTCATTACGTTTCTAATTTTGCTCGGCGAAGGACATTTCAGCTGTTGCTCACTCATCATCTGCGTGATACTCAGGTCTCCTGCTGAGTATGTGGAGCTGATTCCTGATTAAACACTCCTTTAGAAATGCATGCAATGACTCATGCCATGTGATTCATTTGAGCTGCCACTGTAATTTCTTTTACATCTTTAATGGATCATGTCCTTGTCATTCCTGATATCAGTCTTATTGTGGATAAGTTTCTTTACCGTAGGGCCTTTTATTTAGAACTTGACAAGCTTTTAGCTTGTGCTTCCTTTCAGGCAGCTCTGCAATATTTGGTAAAACTCAAAAGGGTCTTTCAAGGACTAGGAAGTTGAAAAGTGATATATAGTAAAACTCATCCATGATGCCTTTTTTTTGCAGGGTGTCACTGTCCTCAGGATACTGAAGTCTGGGGACCTGCTTGTTGGCTCTGGATCTGGCACCTTCACTCTGTGTTCCAAGATGAACTTCAAAACTCTCAAGTGAGTCCTGCAACTGTGTCTGTCCATTAAAACATACTGAGATTTGGTGATATTTCATGGTGGCTAAGATTTTGTTTTTTCTCCATGTACTGCTATGGCAGTGTAGTGTAAACTTTTTTAATGTGTTAATTTTACAGTGCTCATTATCAGCTCATTTTTTCCTCTCCTCCCACATCAGGCAAGTCCAGCTGGAAAAGGGGGTGACGTCCATTGCTTTAAGGGGAGAGGGCCAACAGTTCTTTGTTGGAACAGAGGCTGCTCAAATGTACCGCTTCAGTTACGAGGACTTCAGAGCTGAACTTCTTTCCACCAGCCACAACAGCGCTGTCAAGGATATAGCCTTATGTTTGTAAGTGAGCCAGACAATGGAGGAAAAGTCAAAGTCATCAGTCAGTCTGTGTTTTTTATGATTTCAATCTGAGACGCACCAAAGAGAATAAAATGGAAAATGGCTTACATATTTCAGCTTTTGAATTTGGCAAGAAATATAAATCATTCATCAAAAGACTCACCTTGCTCGACAGGATGTTTATGATGCCCTGTTTAAAATCAGAACATTTTGGAGATTAACATTCAGTCGAGCCTCTTGCACAATGCCGGTGCAATTTCCAGTGAACTACAAGAACCACAAACGTCTAACAGTGTTGGGGCCAGCTGCCTGTCCGGATTCCTATAGGACTGTTTGAGGTTATATAAGCATCTGTTGTTTGATTTAATATTTTTATGATGCTGAGGTCGTACTTACAAGCAGTCAACAACACACCAAAAATTGTTGTTTACCTACAGTTGGTGTGCTGACCTGCGGAGATTTATGGTGGATAGTCAGAGGAAGACCTGGCTCTCTGTTTGCATAACAACAGTCATTAGTCAGCCAGTCAGCATATCGTAACTCCATGTTTGCTCCCTGGCTCTCTCTATGTTTCTATTAAAGTCATACATGTCTATTATATATGGACTATAGATGACACAGTCCTCTGTGTCATCTGTAGTCCGACAAAACAAACACAACCATGGGATTGTAACGCATGTGTTTTTGCTGATGGGCTCACTTAAAGCTATCATGAACATTGCAGGCATTGGCTCCTTTGCCTCTGGTGCGAGTAACTCCATGTCTTTCTTTGAGCAAACAGCTGAAACCTCATGTATCTCACATAACGCATGACTTCAGTACCCCATACTGTTCACTAGAGGGTGACACACTCTTGCCTTATCCAAGTTGATCAATCGCAAGCTGAGCAAAACAGTTGCTTTTAAAGATATTGTACAAACACGTGGGCAATGTATTGAATCCAATGTCATCATGTCCTTAATTACATGGATAACTGCTTAAATGTCTCTAACTCAAGCACTTTTTATTTTTTGATAACAAATGGTTATACCCACACTGAACTGTGATTTCACATTTCTCTTGTCTGTTTTTCTGCTAGCGGAACATCAGAACTATTTGCGACCTGCTCTAAGGAGGACATCAGGCTGTGGCACATAGACAAGCCCAAAGAGCTGCTGCGCATCACTGTACCCAACATGACCTGCAACTCCCTGAGCTTCATGGCTGATGGACACAGCATCATCAGCGGTAGGATTCATGGAGAGACATCTGCAAATAAGACACCAGAGCTTAAAAATACTTTGAACTCCCAAGTCAAACTGACTTCTTGACTGATTTGATTTCACTGTCTTCCAGCATGGGATGACGGTAAGATTCGCGTGTTTGCACCTGAAAGTGGCCGGCTCATGCTCATCATTCACAACGCACACAAGATGGGTGTGACAGCCATCGCTGGCACCAGGAACTGCAAGAGGATCGTCAGCGGAGGGGGAGAGGGGCAAGTCAGTACACATGGCAGTGATCAACATGTTCAGTGTTCTCATCAGGACAACACAAAGCAGCATGATAATGTAACATTTTAAACTGAGGTGCTCACTAATGCCTCCAAGATGTGAATGAGAAGTGGTTGGTTGCACACTTGCACTATTTTCAGTTTTTTTTTCTCTCTTTTTTTTTTTTGTTTTCAGTTAAAAAGCCACATGCTGGAATGATTATTCTCCTGAGTTCATTTGTCAGTAAGCTAACCTTGTTTCCCAGCCTACGTATTTCACCAAAATATTTAAAAGGACCAAACTGATCAGCGGAGGAAAGATCTCCTGCTTGATCATTTGGAGTGAGTGGCAGACACGTTCCTGTCACAGCTGTGCCTCAGCTGCTCCTGAGCAGCTGTTTGTGCTTTTCTGTCATTTATTGTGAATTTCTGCCTCAGTCTGATGAAATCCGTTTAAGGATCAAAATGTGGACGTTTCAAGCGAAGCCTTGAAATTCGAATTGGTCATTTCTTTGTGAGAAAATCTGCCGTGAATCATCGAGGAGGATTTAAGTTAAGATGGTCACAGGAGTGAATCCATAAAGCAGACTATACTGTGCACGCTGCGTCACCCTGCACTCCACATTATCATTTTATGTGTTTTTGAGCAGTGTGGCATGCAGGATTAATGCAGTATGACAGATTTAGAAAGGAAGAAAGGCATACTGTTGATCAATTCATATTAGCCTTTGTATCCATAATGGTGCAATCGCATTACCAGCCATTGAAACAAACATGGGAGATATTTTAATGAATATCTGCTGTAAACGGGATCTCCTGTGGTTCACCTGTCGTAGGTGCGTGTTTGGGAGCTGCTGCCAGGTGGCCATCAGCTGCTGGAGATCATGAAGGAGCACAAAGCCACTATCTCTTGCATCGAGATCAAGAGCGACGACAAAGAGTGTGTCACTGCCAGCTTTGATGGTGCCTGCATCATCTGGGACATAGTGTGAGTAAACCATCAGCATACCCAAACCCAATGCATCCACGCATCTGGCATGTTTCCTCTTTAAACCTTTATTGTTGAACAGTTAGAGTATGAAATACTGTTTTTTGGGAGCTCACATTTGTTTTTAGTAATAGCATGAAATACTCTTCTTAACAACAAGTGATACACACAGCCACGGAATAGAGAGTGCTGCCTTCAGGTCTGAGTTTTAATGAGAAAGAAAAGCTGGAGCTGTTCATCAGTGTCTGCCTGGTACAGTGGATATGAAAAGAAATCCAGAGCATTCTTTATGAAGAAAGCTTAAAATCCTTTAATCCTTGGGTTTCTTCTGTGAGGAGAATAAAAAAACTCTGACGGTGGTCATGTTTTTTTTTCACGGTCTCTCCTCCTCAATGAACGAGTCTTTGGATTAAATGCTTCCAGACTGTAGTCGTCAGAGTAGCATGGATTTCCCTTTTTTTGTGTGTGTTCACCAGCAAGCTGAGGTTTGTAAAGAATATTAGTCAGGCAAGAGCCTTTAATGGATCGGCACCATTACCAGACACAGACGTAATTATTTTTGTGCCCACAGAGAAAGCTGTGCAGGTGTGTGTGCATGTTTTATCTGCATTGCGAGTGCACAGACCATTTAACAGTTGTGTGTAGGTATACAGATTGGTTTGTGTTTGGAAAAATTAAACTGCACTGGGCAGTTCCACGACTACAAGACGACCACAATTTTGAAAGTTACCCTTCTCTCTTTTTGTTTTCATCTTGCTCTCACTTCTACATTTCTCTGCTGCAGGCGGTTTGTGAGTCTTCAAATGGTGATTGCCAACACAATGTTCCGGACGGTGTGCTACTACCCAAAGGAATACCAGATCATCACCAGTGGCACTGACAGAAAGGTGTGTTTCGGGCTGTTAATGCTTTCGCTCAGCAGAACCAGTACATACCATTACTGTGGTCTCAGTATCTTTACCTCAAGGCTTGTTGTGGTTGGTTTTATTCATGGGTGGGTGCAGAAAACTCAGCAGTCATGCCTAACAGGAAAAAAAAAAAAGGTTGTAATGATTGAAAATCCCTCAGGGTGCAAAGAGACTGGCACTCAGCAGTCGTAATCTAGATGTCTCATTATGCTGTTATTGTTATTATAATCTGCAGTCAGTGTGCACGAGAGAAAAGCCTGCTGCTCTGCTAAGATCGGCCCAGAGGAGCACAGTGAAGACTCGCACAGTCACACTCACACTTGCATGCCCATGGATTAGTCTGAAAAGCTACTAATTTGTTTCTCAGCTCAATATAATTAGGCCATTGTGTCTGCTGCTAGTAACTGTGACAAAAACATTGAGCCCTTTAAAAAGTCTGATCAACTCTGCACTACTTCTGTGCATAGGGTCAAAAGTTCGTAGCGGCAGAATGGAATGCTTGTTTCTTTGATTATACACTTCATCCGCACCTCTTGAACCCGGCCACATACATACTGCTGCCTCCCCTGCATGCTGAGAGGTGAGGACAAGTTGTGCTGATTAACGCGGCGCTGTGGATGCGCTGAGTGAGCGGAGAGAGAGAGAGAGAGTGTGAGAGAGAGAGCGTGAGAGGGAGGGATTCAGGGAAGGGGAGAGAGATGGAGGGAGTGCCATGGAGTTCGTGCCTTCCTGCGGATGTGCCTGTGCCACCCGAGTGCCAGCCAGATCCACCATCTGCTCAGCCCAGGACACAGGCGCTCTGTCTGGAAGAACAAATACCAACGCTCTGCTCTCTCTCTCTCTCTCTCTCTCTCTCTCTCTCTCTCTCTCTCTCTCTCTCTCTCTCTCTCTCTACTTCTTACTCCTAGTCTTCATTGCGTCCCAGCATGCCTCTGAGGGAAGATTCGCAGAGAGTTCACATCACTGAGAGAACCAGTGAAGAAAAAGAGAGGGATCAAGAGAGAAAAATAGACAAGGGGAGCGGAGGGTCAGAGAAAGGTCGTTTTAATGAGATGATGGTGCATTCAGTGGCACTACATGGTGGGAATTCTCTCCCCAAAAAAGTACTCTTACAGCACAATATGAACTCAGCAACAGGTCCAGTCTTGATTTTTAGAGTTTTTGTTTTGGTCTTGTTTTGATAGTTTTAGAGTATAGAGAGATGAAAAACAAAAGAGGGGGAGAGAGAGAAAGATCACATGAGACAAAGCTTCCTGGCTGGAATCAAACAGGGAACCATCCGGATGTCCCCATAAGGTCTTTTCTCTGTGCGTCGTGACTATGAAGCAGGGCCACATGGGCACATAGCACAACCCAGATTCCAAGAAGAAGTTGGGACACTGCGTCAAATTGAATCATTTGCGCAAAAAAAAGTGTTTATTGACAACAGACAGGGGCGGGGCTTGCGGACAGGCAAGCCAGGCAGTTGTTTGGAGCCCCTGGCCACTAGGGGGGCCCTGGCCACTTATTTACAACAACGATTATTGATAAGCCTGGGCTTTCAGGGACCCCTGTTGGTACCTGGACTTCATTTTGAAAACCATTAATCTATTTTTTCAGTGTTCATCTCAAGTGTCCCAGAAATTGTGCATTTATGTGTGCAAAAAACACATTTTTGCAACATGCACGGGTGGGGTGGGGGCCCCAGGGATTTCTTGCTTGGAGCCCCAAGAGACCCTAGCAACGCCACTGACAACAGACAACAGATTCACAAAGTGTTCCTGAGCTCATGTAGTAGAATTTCAATTACAGTTACAACTAGTCAGTTGGCAGACGCTTTTACCCAAAGCGACGTACGTATGAACTCACACACTGATGGCACATCATCGAGGCAGTTCTTTGGGGGGTTGTTCAGTATCTTGCCGAAGGATATGTCGGCATGTGGAGTGCCGAGGTGAGGAATCGAACCACAGACCTCCTGATTGGTGGACGACCACTCTACCTCCTGGGCCAGTCGCCCCATGGTCAGATCCTTTACACAATCATGTGTTCACAAAGTGGTGAACCTCTCTCCATCCTTGCTTGTGAGCGACTGAGTCTTTCCAGGATGCCTCTTTCATACCCAATCATGATACTGTACTATCGCCTGTTACCAATGAACCTGTTTACCTGTGGAATGTTCCAAACAGGTGTTTCTGGAGCATTCCACTACTTTCCCAGTCAAATTCAGAATAAGTATATATTTACAAAAAAGGATGAACTATTATCACATTTTGTTTTATTTTACAGAGCTTCCCGTCTTTTTTTGGAGTTGGGGTTGCATATGTATAATGAATCATGTGTTATTAACGAAATAGGTTTCCTTATAATACATTATTATTTTGTATGGCACTTTTGAATGCATATTTCAAAGGAAGCACTTGCACAAGGACTCAGTGAGGTCTGTAGCTGAAGCAGCTGAGCTCTGGCTGTGGTCTTTCTTCATTCTGAGATGAGCAGTACCAATGGTAGACCTGACGTTTGAGACTGACATTGCTTGCCGCGTGTAATTAATTACCTGGTGGCTCATGTTGTGGCTTTAGGCCAGTTTGCCAGGCTGAGGTGGAGGGAACACAGATGGGCCAAAACAACTCACACAGGTGGGAGTCTCTAATAAGCTGCTGAAATGAGATAAGGAAGGGGGGAGCGGTTGTGACTGTGGCAAGGAGGAAGAGCTGACATGGGGCGGGGAGGGGGGTCATATCCTAATATACAAAAAAACTGTACATATAATATAATTTTGGTCTCTCATTCGTGGTCTTCTTAGAGGTACTGCTTTGTTTGCTGCTGGTTGAAAAGATGGTGCTGTCATGTTGGTGAAGACTTTAGAAACACACACCTCGGCTGAATGAATTTGCATCTTCAGTGCAGCTGTAAGCCTCGTGTGTCATTTCATACAGTGTTGAATAAGAACGGAGTTCAGAGCTTTTTTTATTTACTCTTTATAGTGAACCATTTCCCCCTCTGGTTGTGGCTGCTTTCCTAAATTACATTCTGCAAAGTTATTTGGTGGAAATAACATCACATCATATGACTAAACCGATCCATGTCAGAGGAATCCTGCAGTTTCATGCACCCCCCCACAGAAATGTTCCTGTGGCTTGTAAGGGCCAGAGAGAATCACTCTACAGTTCTGAAACTATAAATACAATTCTTTTTGTCTCTCCCTGAGCCTTTTGTTCCTCTTTCATTCCATAAAAACCAACAGTATTTGATATGTCTGTGCGGGATTACATTTCCCTTCCTTTAATGCATTATAGCCTCAGCCTGTGCAGAGAATGAAATCCTGTCTCAGGGACTCTTCTTAGAAATGTTGGGCTTCTTCTGAGCAGCTCTGTGTACCATGGACTTTTACAAATAACCAACTTATGTAATGCTGCGTCTGATTTCAATTAGTTTAGTCCAACAGTAAACTTCTTTAGCAGCATTACAGTCAGAATACATAGAGATTTTTCAGTAATTAGATCTCTGGTGTGTACTGCTTTTAACCCTTGATTGACGTTGAAGTGCGTTCTGTTCAGCCTTCATTTTGCTGACTTTAAATTAGCTCCTGGACTTTTAAACACACATAGGGACTGAGATCAGTGCTAAGGTCTGCTACTAAACCCTCTGTCAGAATCTCCCTCATACAGGATGACTCAGAAGACTGATTTCAAGCCTTTTGTTACATTTATAGCACCTAACCTTTAAGATGTAATCAGGTTGGTCATATAAATAACAAGAAAGGGTCCTCGGTGGTGGGTGGTTCTGTGATGTTTCAGCTGCCTGCGCTATAAATAACTTCAGCTAACAATTGTCTTTTGTGAAACGTGATACTTTGACAGCCGCAAAGCTCAAGGGATGATTAAATCTCATTTAGATCAGCAATGTGGTTTCAGTAGGTGTGTATGTGAGAGGCAGTAGCGGCGTGTAACTAAGTACATTTACTCAAGTCCTGTGCCGCACAGATTCAAGGTACTTGCACTTCACTTGAGTATTTCCATTTCCCGGCGACCTTCTTGCTGTGAGGCACGCGCACTACATGCTGCGCCACCGTGCCGCATAGAGAAAATCATGTATCTCCAAATTTGGTCATTTTAAATGAGTTTTTTTTCTAATAAACCTTCATGGGTTGAGAAAAAAAACCTTTGATTAGCTGTAAAAGTTGACTTTTTAGAGATATGGGGTTCCCACAGGAGGCAGTAGCGGCATGTAACTAAGTACACAGTGATACTGCAAACTTAAGATGATCTTAGAAAACATGATACATTGCTGTGGATTAAACTACACAACAGTACATAAAATAGTTAGAATGAGTACAAGTTTAAACATTTACAGCAGTAAAATACAACACACACAATCATTTAGCAGTAATATTTATCCAGATATATTCATAGAACACTGCAGTGCACTGCACTGTTCACTGCAGCATGACTACTTCTACTTTTGATACTTTAAGTAAATTCTGCTGATAATACTTAGATACTTAAGTGAAGTGTTGAATGCAGGACCTTTACTTGTTGTGCAGTATTTTCACAGTCTAGTTTTACCATCGAAGTAAAGGATCTGAATACATCTTCCACCCTGGAGAGAACTAACAATAGAGTTTGCACATTTCCATACAGACTAAGAATAATAGAGCAGTAAAGGTAGTTTGAGGTCACATATTGCATGTAATCAAAGAATATGGACTAATAGCAGATGATAATGTTATAGAACAATAGCACAACAGCATAGAGATGCTTTCGGCTGCATCTTGTGTACACTAAGCCAATGGAACTGCAGAAGAAAGATCAAAAGGTTATGTGTATTCATGATGCATCCTTGGCGATTCAATAAAAGAGACAGTTCATGCATAGTTAACACATGTTTTAATCTCCTTCCCTCTTGGACATCGGCTCCTCTGTAAACAATAGCAGTGATGTGCTAATGTGTGTTTTGATACCTGAGACTACAGTTCAGGGTTTCTGTGCCTTAACTTCCAACTGCAGGTTTCCTACTGGGACGTGTATGACGGTTCGGCCATCAGAGAGCTGGAGGGCTCGCAGTCTGGGGCTATCAATGGCATGCACATCTCAGAGGATGGCAGGCACTTTGTGACAGGTAATGGCCCATTACCCATCTGCTGCTTCTCACTGTGTGTTGTTGCTGTGCTCCTTTTAATGATTTTCCTATCAATATAATTCAGCTGAAAATAAATGAGTAGAAATCTACAAATTCTCTGGGCGACACAAGCGCTCAATATATAGATTGTCATCCTTTTATTCTTGCTGATCAAAGCATGATTGTCTTTTTCTGGGAATATATTTTTCTGTGAGTGCCTCTTATTTAAAGAACTGTATTATTAAATGTTCATATCTGTCTTGAGTGTGTTTGCATCTCCTCTGCTGACCTTATAATGCACGCTCTCGCTCAAACTTCTCTCGGGTTGTGGACGCATTTTTCACGGCAGGAGGAGAGGACAAGCTGCTGAAGGTGTGGGACTACATGGAAGGCGTAGTAACCCACATAGGAGTCGCTCACAATGGCAGCATCACTGGCGTCAAGCTCTGCTCCAACAACAGGACCCTAATCAGCACCAGCGCAGACGGAGCCATTCTCTGCTGGAGGTTCCCTCACCCATCTCCCTCTTAATGTGACACGCAGAAGCCACAGAAATGTTTAATCGAGAAACACCACGCCCATACTGAAATGAATAGTCCCTCAGTGTTTCATCATTACACATTATCACATGACAGAATGCATAAACACTCTGACCAAAGGAAATAAATGTTTTCAGTGACTATATGAGACTGTTGGCTTTTTTTGGGCAAAGGACAATTTCTACAAAAGTGGAAAGATTACACTTCTTGAGCAGTGTAGTCTCTTAAGTGGTTATTCCACAGAGGAGCTGAATATAGGTGGGAATCCTATCCTATCCTAAATCCTATCCCCAAAGCAGATGAAACCAGAATATGTAAAAACAAGGCTGTATTATACAGCACATTAAATTTACAGATATGATTGTTCTGTCTGCTGGCTGGAGAGACAAGCAGGAGGGCCAGATTCTTGGCCGATTAAGCACATGGCTGCTGTCAGCTAATCTATCACTGGAGACTCCCTGAAGGATTCTGGTTAAAGAGGGAGGCAACGTGCAACAGAAAGCCTCTCTGACTGTCTCTCATCTGAACCCATTCTCTGCACTATTGTTCAAAATGGCCACTCTAAATAATTAATAAGTTGCCCCTGCTTCCCAAAAAAATGTGAAATGGCAAACCTGCAGTATAAACCAAGGCAGCAAAACATCCCAGAGAAAAAGGAAGACGCATGAGGAGCCACAGTTTGACTTTTCTTAGCACAGTGGTGTACCGTGTGTCCCAACAATGCTGGGAAAAGAGCATCAGGAAAATTATGGAAGTATTGGAGGAGCTCTGACTATCTGTTTCAATAAATCAGCACATCTGGCCCACCAAATTCAATCTTTAGTACTGGTGAGCTGTGAAATTAAGTCTCAGGTGATTAGAATGTGAATATAGCACAGAAAGATGCTGGATCCCCATTGATATCCAGAGCTGCTCGTGGCGTGTTCTGGCCAAACGGTCTTTTAACATCCATTTCACTTTTGTGGAGCTTCCAGGATGTAGCGGGAGCGGCAGCAGCATTAATGTGTTTGAAGACCGTAGCTGGGGTATTTATAGGATAATGTTCATGGGTCTGTACCTGCTGGTGTGTTCTACTAAAAAGGTGTTTCAGTACCAGAAAGAAGCACAAATAGGGGGACTACACTTGTGCAGGTGATATCAGGGGTACATACAGCAGCCACAAAACACTAAATTCCCTGCATTCGGACTGTGCAGGTAGATCCATCAGAAACTTGATTTATTGGTGGTGACCGAGCAGCATTCTATTGATGATAATGCACCACGAAAATAGAATAAACTGAGGCAGGAATATTGGTTTTGGTCTCACTTAGAAAAATATAAGGCTTTCAGGAAATGGTTGGAAATAGGATCAAGTTTTAGATTCATGCAACAATTGCCAAAAGTGTTGTCTTGGCCTCCCACTGAGGCTTTTAAAGTCAGGTGATGCGTTAATTGGTCCTACAGGGGGCGGTTTAAGGCCACCGTGATTGACACCTATTAAAGACAAGCTACTTCCTTGTGTCCTGTGGAACAAGTGAAGTTTTATGCTCTTTGCCAGCGACAGTGGGAGGACTTCCCGAACTGTGCACCGACTTATCTGTCGCGTTAAATGCTACAAACAAATCCAGGTTAATGAATTCATGTCTGAGGGGCGGGCACTAGGCAGGATCCTCCACATAGAAAGTTGTTCACCGTGGCCCCACAGAGGGAGGAGGAGGGAGGAAGAGCGGTGGTGAGAGAGTCAAAGACCGTACGATCCAGCGCTGAGAGCCATCGACGAGGAAGTGTAATTGAAGCTGCGATGTGGAGAGAGGGAAGCAACTCATCTGCGTAGTTCCTGAAGAGAGCGTCACCCATCACAGCGCACGGACCGCCGGCCACATCGTTCTGGGAATTGCCGGGATGTCAAGGGAGTAATATCAGTAATCATGTGCCTTACTGGCACCGAGTCGGTGCCACCTCAGCGGTAAGCGGAGTGAAGCAAAGAGGAGGAGGAGGAGGAGGAGAGGAGGAGAAGGAGGGGTAGACAGCCTGGCAGACAGGTGCGACTCCACAGCCTGTTTCATTTTCTCGCGGTCCTATTAGAGCCATGGATACCCGCAAGGAAAACAAGGTAAGAAAACCCATGAAACCCAAAACGACCAAGCGAAAGGAGAAGAAATACAAAGCCGGCAGGTTTGTCAGGAGGAAATCGCTGCGATCTTTTGGGAATTTCATGGGAAGGATCCTTAAAACTTTGGGCACTTTGGCGCACTTTGGCGACGCGGAGCCGCCGGACGCGGAGGACGACGACGGCGGCTTCGGGCAAAGCGCGTCTGGGGGTTTCAAAGACGACTGTCCGCAGGTCTCCAGGGAAGGAACCGCGAAGAAGATCTCCACGGTGTCCTCCTCTCACGGCTCGGTGAAAGACAGACTGTCGTGGTGTTATGGCGACAAGACCCCCGGGGTGCTGGGACTGAAGAACCACGGCAACACCTGTTTCATGAACGCCGTGGTTCAGTGCCTCAGCAACACGGACCTGCTGGCCGAGTACCTCGGGCTGGAGCAGTACAAGTCGGACGTGTGTCACGGGAGGCTGAACGGGGAGGTGAGGGGCGAGGAGCGGCAGAGCGCCCGCGGAGAGGTGACCGAGCAGCTGGCGTCGCTGGTTCGAGCCCTGTGGACGCTGGAGTACACCCCGCAGCTGTCTGTGGAGTTCAAGGTGAGGACAGAGATCTGCCAGCCTGTTGTTGTTGGTGTCACCGCTTTCTTTACACAGTTTCAGCGTGTTTTTATTGGGGAATTCATGTTTTGCACTTTATTCAGCAAGGTGGGTAATAGTAAGGCTGAGTGTCCCATCTGAACACAGCCTGCATGGGCCCCAGAGCACCAGAGGGCCCTGAAACCCCCAAGTTAAACCCTGTGTCAATTGCTTTGAGATCATTGGATTAACTGCACAGTTGTTTCTACCACAGAACAATAAAACCAAAATCAGGGAGCCTTAAGGCATTTTAAATCAAATCACCACAAGCTAATTGACACGCAGCCGACCTGCAGCCAGGTAGCGTCTCAGAGCAAGAGTACTGCTGGGTTTCTGGCTCCAAATATAATTAAGCTGCATTGACTTGTCTGCTGTGTCTGCTGCTCTCAGTGGGTACTTAGAGAAGACAGGGTGCATGCATGTTGCATAAAAGACGGGCGAATAGGGGCTCAACAAGAAATTTGTGCCCATGTGGGATCCTCCAACAGATAAACATGATCATTTCAGTCTGGATTCACTTTTGGATCTTTATATTCTTCTCATAGTGTCTCCAGTAAGAGTTGGTACCAGGTATTGTAAAATGCAACCACACACACTTAATGTAGGGTTTATCCTGCATGCCTTTACAATGTATAACAGCCAATCAACAGCTTTTTTAGATCTTGGTACAAGCATGCCGCATGTTTTTTGGCTCACAGATGCTAAATTTTCTCTTTAGGAATCAAAATTTGGAACAAGGACAAGACATTTTTCAATTCTCGATAGTATCAAAGCAGTCGGTCTGTGCCACAAAAGTGTTGAAGTTCTGAACCCAGCCCTGAACAGGTTGTGTTTCGGTGTGTCAGGAGGTGAACATCCACTAGTAATGTTCACCTAGTGGATGCAGTGATAACACACCACCTCACCGCTTTGCCTCACAGTTTCGACATTTTATTAGTGTTTGTTGAGCTAGCGGTAGTTTCGTGGTTACTGATTACATGACCTCGGTAGTGTCTCCGCTTGACTCACCTGCTGCAACAATCCAGCCCTTCAGGTGGTTTGTCTGCATTCCCTGACTGTCATGTGGAGCGCGGGGGAGTCGAGCATTCCTGTCGTTTTCGCATCAACTGTTAAATGCATGCGATAGCAGCGTACAGACTGCGTAACTCAACAAGTGGTAGTGCACTTGCACACAGAAGGCTTGCTGTTGCAGTCACTCAGGGCTGCAGGGCCCCCCCAGCCTCCCCTCTGGGCTCACCGGATGAGTCAACCAGTAGACTTACCTAGTAGTAGCTACTGTGTTGCATCAACAGCCTGGGGCAAGTTATAGGGGATGGGGGGTATGCAACATGTGCACAAAAGCACACACACAACCAAACACACAGGCGCGGGGAGACAGCGTGAGTGGGGTATCATTCATAATGGGAAAAGTTCATTTTCATGACAGTGACTTTGGATGCAGCTTTCTTCCCCACAACCACAAGGTAGTAATAAGGAGTAACTCAGTAAGACAGGGAGAGTGCTGTTCAGTTCAAAGCTGTAAGGGACGGGTAGTGGTTAGCACAGAAGAGGAGCCGAATGCTGTTTTGATCTGAAAAGCACAAGGAGTCATGGTGTTGTGGATCATTAATGCTGAGCACCTTGCATGCACGTAAGATTTAAAGAGCAGATTTGAAACTCTCTTCACGTGCAGCTTCGCTAACATGAGTCCCTGCAGACTTTTTAAATAATGAAAAGCTTGTGATGAGTAGAAAAACATCAAGGAACACAAGGTCTTGGAGGGCATTCGGGTAAAGATTAAAGGCCTTGGATGTAGAAATCTGAATTTATACTCCTTAAAATTACCTCTTTTGAAATGGCTCCTGGTTCTAGTGTGCACCACGCAATCACAGCGACTCCTCTTGATTTCAGGACGCAGTACCAAATATATGAAGAACATGCTGCATGGCTCCAGGTCTGTTATCTCACTGATACCATGCATGAACTCTGGGACAAACCAGCGTGTCTCACTAGCTGTTTCCATCAAAGCTGTTTTAGATCCTGAAGTTTTGCATTAGAAAAGGTTGGTGGAAATGACAAAAATTAAAAAAAATAAATAAATCAGAAAATTCAGCTTTTACACTCCGAATCAGCTCTGACTAAGTGACGATTTAGCTCATATGACTGATCAGTTGTTTCCGCTCCAGTAGTGGAAGGAAAGAAGCTGTTTCTGCTGTCAGTGTCATCCCAGGTAGTCCACACACACACACACACACACACACACACACACACACACACACACAGAAATATCTTGAGAAGCTCTCGTGGATGAGCAAGGTGACTTCTTCTTTGAGCTTTATTGGTGGTTGCCAAACAACTGGTTTTGCTTCTTCTACTCTGTTTAATGCAGCCGTGTGTGACGAATCCTAATTGCGCCTAATTTGCCTTTTCTTTGTTAGTTTTTTTTTCTGACATCTCAAAACTTTGCTTCAAATTCACTTGACACTGAGACGAAAACATGGCTATTCAGGCCCTTTCCATTTAACGGAGTTGAAAATGGTGCCTGATATCAGCGACTGTAAATACCAGCAGCTGGAAGGATGTACTGAATATTCCAGCTGGAACTTAATGTCTGAACATGCCGTCCTGTGTCTAAATAGAGGCATTCACTCTTTCCTCCATTTTGCTCTAATACCTCTCATCATAGTTGGCTGCAATAAAAAAAAACAAAACAGCGTCCTTCGCTCCCCTTTTCTCTCATCGACGCAGTGATTTGTGTCTGTCTGCTCATCCCAGGGTGAAGCATGAGAGAGGATGTTTACTGTAGCAAGTGCATTCATCCTGAGAAAGGAGGATGCCCCCCTGCTGAGAAGCCTCCAATGGTGTGCACTCAGAGGGAGAGAGAAAGAAAAAGTGGGAGGGAGAGACATTGCTGGTAAACAAAACTATCGTTACCTCCTGTGATCCTCACAAGATCCCCCCCCAGTCTGTAATTGGAGGAAGGGACAGACAAACCTGACAACTGATCGCTATTACCAAATCGAGAAGCGCTGGCTGGCAGGGAGGCGGAGGGTACTTTTTCTAACGTCTTCTGCTTTTAGATTGATATTTGGAGCGAGTAGAAGTCACAAGCCTGTGACTGTGTCTCAACTGAAGATGCCACAATGACCTCTTGACCTCTGAATTTAGATGTCGAGGTGCGCCCTCTGGAAAAGTTTGACTTGGAGCTGGAGAGCATGTTTTGTTCTACTTTTTTTGCAGTCCGTTGTGCTGCGCTGTACGCAGGCATTCAAAATAATTCATATCCACTGTGAGTATTCCTCGCAGCAGAGTGGAGTTAGACTTATGACGGCACAACGGCGGAGATTTGGCGATACCGTTTCCACCGCAGCAGCTAGAAGAACTTGTTACTAAAAGGGGGGGCGACTTCTGCTGTGTGGACAAGGCAACCTGACATTTCGTGGTTATTTTAAACCATGTCTTTATTGAATTTTCAGAACAATGACTGCATGGTGATATGAACTGTTACCAAGGTATAAAATGACAGAAGGTTTTGGCTATATCTCCTCTCTTACCAGAGAGTATAAATGATGAGCATAGTCACTGTTTGATTCCGATACGGGGGTGTTCACTGTGCCTTCTGTGGGCTTTCATGCACGCTGCTGTCCTTAGGTGGTCCCACACACGACCGCCTCACCAACCTTCATCGGATTTTCCCTTCCAGCACAGCAGAGACCTGCAACTTGCCGCTCATCTCAGCTGTAAAGTTGCTCACCCGCACCTGAAATGCGTAACCAAATGCAGCAATGCTTATAAATGACTACATCAACCTGATGGAGGTGCTGTCTTTAAAGGTCACGATTTCCAACTTTGCCCGAACGGCTTCGCTACACATTTGATGTTGATGAAATCTGGAGGGATGAAGTGTCCTTTTATCGGCTGGACCAGAAGTTGTCTACATTAATTTAACTTGATGACAGAGTGTGGCTCTTTCTCTTCTACTGCGTTACACTCCTGACCTGAAGGACTTAACAACACTGTAACTACTTTTAGAAGTCGCAGCGAGGAGGCCGGATTCATCTTTTTTTACGCTCGATGGGAGCTGCAGCTCTGTGAGGCCAGCGGAGCTGAGGCGGGAGGATGAAGCCGGGTGTTTTAAGTAGTCTTGTTTGTTCTGGGAGTGCAGGCAGTGTGTGGCAGTGAGGCGGGCCGGAGAGACAGATGTTTTGTTTGTCTTTTCTTGTCTCTGCTCTTTGTCAAGGACCACTCTCGTTCTCGTTGTTGACGCTGACGATGTACACAACGCTTGTAGAGAGACGTGCATCATGGAGGGGAGATGCACCACCTGGACTCGCACAGTGAGACTGCCATCCATTTCAGTTTGAGTGTGGCAGGTTTTTTTTTTTGCAGCGAAGCAGATGGGGCCTTTTTTTGGGAGGGGGTAGATTTTTGCACAAGATTGATTTCCAGTTTTTAAGCACACAATAGATAATAATATTCAGTGTATATTTGGTCTCAGACATGCAGAGGAATTTACGTCTCAGCTGTTGAGGAAGTGATAACGCTTCAAACACTTGGTCTCACACTCATACAACACAAGCCAGACCACTTATAAGTACTGTTACAGAGCCGCCATATGCTGTCTGGAAGCAGCATGCATTCCCACGACTCAGTGAGCCGCACTCCATTATCCCTCCACCGCTGTGACAAAAGGCAATAAAGAAACACAAGGAGAAGTGGGTCTGTGCTGTATCTGTGTAAGCATTACAATATGAGGCCATTTTCCACCAGGTTTATTATACCTCCCATGATTTATGTACCGGGACTCAAGGAGACGGTGTATGAAGCCGTGGGAATAAATCAATCTTTATATTTTGGGGTGTGATGCTGCGATCACCGAATCATGGGCGACAGTCCGGGATGGCTTTCCTTCTTCATCTCAGTGACGGGAAGCACATGGAAATGGCGTATAAGCTCTCCATAGCGTGACAGACACAGCTTCCTACACCCTCAATTCTGCACACAGTAGCGTATTTACAGCTTCAACTGTGAGCATCAATTTCTCCGTTTCAGCAAAGCCCAGGGGGATCTTCCCCCTCTGGGCTGTAAACCATTCGGAGGCGATTATTTCCATCGCATCTCATCCAGTCTTATTGCTTACTGATCACGTGTAAATCCCAAGCCGGGGACATTTGCAGACAGGCGGGCTTTGTTCAGTCTTTGTTTTCTGAGCTTCTCGGCATAGCAGAGGAAATATAGGTGCAATCCCAAAACTCAGCATTTAGATTTGTCTCCATAAATACCCGCCTGGGTTTCTGTTATTCTGCAGGTGAATCCAGTGTGGCCCAGGATGACACAGGAAGTAGAATTCTGAATTAGTCTAGACTTGGAAGGATGGCAGGAGGAGGAGGAGGAGGAGGAGGAGGAGGAGGAGGAGGAGGAGGAGGCAGGGACATTCCTACAAGAGGCTCATCTGTGTGTGTGCATCTATGTGGACATAATTTACTCATGTTGTGGGGACATAAGTCTGTTTGTGCAGTCACATCGTGGAGAGTCGTCATCCTTTAGGGGACAAAACACAAGTCCTCGCAATGTAAATCATTACATTTTAGACTGAAGACTGAGGTTAAGGTAAGGGTGAGACAAGCAGTGGACTCCAGTGTGTGTGTGTGTGTGTGTGTGTGTGTGTGTGTGTGTGTGTGTGTGTGTGTGTGTGTGTGTGTGTGTGTGTGTGTGTGTGTGTGTGTGTGTGTGTGTGTGTGTGTGTGTGTGTGTGTGTGTGTGTGTGTGTGTGTGTGTGTGTGTGTGTGTGTGTGTGTGTTTACCAGGGGTAGCTGGGCTGACTGGAGCTCAGCTGGGACTGATTAGTGGAGGGAATGGGTCTTACACGGCAGAGGGGAAAGAAAAAGAAAGTTAATAGAAAGAGAGCAAGAAGGAGGACAGCCAGGTTGTCTGTTAGTGTGTGTGAGAGACAGGAAGAGGATAGATGAAACACAGCGTGAGAGGACAGAGAGTGGAATAAGTGGAGGCTGTAAGTGATGACTGTCCTGCGTCCGGCCTGTTCTGACAGCAGAGGTGAGCCGGCAACACCGGGCTGCTGAAAAATGAGACCGCAAATGGAGCAGCCAGTAATGACAGATTCTGTTCGGCCTCATTCCAGCCACACCTGTGGGGGGACGGGAAGTGTGTGGAAATGGAGCACGTGCAGCTCCTCTTAAGGTTATGCCCCGTCACAATCTGTCAGTATCATTCTCTGTCTGTCGTCGAGGAATCCATTCAGGCTTGTTTGGCAGGCCGGGCAAGGACGAGGCGAGGAGGCATACACGCTTTTTTAGGAAGAGAGGAAGAGGATTATTTGCTTGATGTATGTTTATCATAAATTTCTGGCCTGCCAGCACTCTGATCTGTCATTGTTTACAGAGTAGGAGGATGGATGTGGGGAGGGCATGAAGGGTAATGGTGCGAGGTGAAGCAAAGGTAGCATGACAGGATGCTACAACAGACATCTGGGGATGTTGCCAGAGTGCAGCCCTGCCTCGGTACTGCTGGGAGGTCGTGACCCCCGCTGTGGGGACTGCACAGGTTTATGGCTGTCTTTTGTCATTTTCTTATCTTTCTTTCTTTGTTTGTAGGACAGCTGGTAGTCTTCGATTCATTTGTTTTGTTCTCTTTATTGAGCAGAAAATCAAATCTAAAGACATTGCTTGCCCCATGAACAGTCCTTGTGCTCAGGACCAGTGTTGGGAGTCAGGCATTTCAAAGGGAAGAAACAAACACGAAGGACAGTGAACGGGACACATGGACATGGTTTAGTTATGAAACGTCTGACACGGACTACAAAACCGCTTCTTTACAACAATGCAGCAGACCCACAACACCGTTAACGTCTTTCACCGCCTACAAAAGAATCGTGTCCAGACAGTTTGGAGAGAGTGTACTGCTGCTGATGTGCCAGACTCAGACCTTGGGTCATTTTGTTTGCAGTTACAGCTGAAAAGTGTTTTCATTTGTATACTTCACACATTAATATTTCATATTTTTGTGCGTGATATGTAACATCATCAGGATATGATATTTTGGTCATGAAGTGGACATTTAGAAGTTACTTATCGTAGTAATGCATTGCTTTTGGGTGGAAGTAATCAGTTATTTAGTTATCCTTTAATGAGGTAACTGGTAATAATTTTGACTAATTATTATTTATCAGTAACTAGTGCAACACTTGTGGGACTAGATCTTTGATTGGGCCCGAATATAGGCTTCTGTTTTAATATGACCTGAAACCAAACCCAGGTAAAGTCCCCAGAACCACATCTTTCTAACATAATTTGGCCTTTTGATGGAGTGTTTCACTTGAGTAATCGGGTATTAACAGTAATTTTCTCACATTTTCCAACGTGAAAACAAGTAAATGGCCCTAAATTGTGGAAAAATAGAGGCTCCACAGCTTTGTTTCCTATGCTCTGATTTAATGAACAGATGAACAAAATCAATAAATGAAATGAAGCTCGCTTCAAACCCTTATGAGCGAAGAGAAACTCCGCCTCATCGGGTCAGGCCCAATCAGCTGTGGGTTGAGAATGAGATCCGTGTTCTCCAGACTGATCAATACAAAAACCACTGTGCTCCCTCAAGTTGACCCCTACACCCACCTTCATCCTCTCCTTGACTGGCTCTCGAGTGTTTGCTCAACAAACACGTAAGATCCCCCCAGAGCTGTGCTCAGGTCAGCTTTGAACACTGCGAGTGTTTGCAGAGACTCGACATTTCGACTAACCTGCAATTTCTTTTCTTTTGTCTCTGCGTGCTTCCTCAACCCCTCATTGATTTTTTTTTAATCTTCCTTTCATTTCTGCCTTTACAAGAATTAAATTAAAAAGGACTCGATGCTCGGGAATGCGACGTCGCCAAGTGTTTAAGTGACTTTGAGAGGCACATTTCACCAGAGACGCTGTGAGAAACAGCGCCGTGTAAACAGATATCAGAGAGACGAGCACGCGCGCGCAAACAGGAAGAGGCGAGGACAGAAGAAAAGTCATCTGCTCAAACTTCATGTTGTCAGGTTCATGGCAACCTTGGAAAGTGCCCTTCGTTCTCTTTGCCTTGGCGTTTTCGCCCTTCCTGTTTTGTTGCTAGCCTCCGCTCTCTCACTTTTCATCTCTGGGACATCCACAACTAAGCCGTCCTTTTTGATAAGGACAGAAAAACACCGGCAGGTCTGCTGAAACTCCGCCAGCATCCACTCCTCTGCTCCCTTTACTCCACTGCTCCCTCTCTCCATCTGCCCCTCATCCCTCCATCCCCTGTCAGCGCTCCCTCATAGTGATGAAGCTCATTAGCGGCCTGTCTCCGTCAGGTTGGTGGGGGGAGTGGGGGCTCCCTCCTGTGTTTATATTTAGGTACTGGGATAGCGCAGGTATGGTGTGGTGATTGTTAATGAGGTGTGGAGCAGAGCCTGCAGCCTGTCAGTCACACACAGACGAGGAAGTGGCCACCCAGTTTAGTGTTAATGCGTGTCGTTAGTTTTGTGTGTCATTCTCTCCGTCTGGCTCACACCTCCTTCCTCATAATCGAATTAGACAGTCTGGCTGTTTTGCTTTGTTTTTTTTCTTTTCTAGTAACAGCAGTCAGGTTTTGGATATCCTCTGTGTGAGTCATCGTTTGGTTTACAGGGCATGAATGCGTTTGAAGAGCAGTTTCTTAAAATATGTCTGAGCACCACAAATGGAGTGCTGACATGCCCGACTTTGTTCACTGATGCTGTTGTGCTGCCAAAAATAGCGATTTGAGCACATTATTCAAACGACCACAGCGGGGCTAAACGGCATGCAATAAAAAAAACAAACAAACAAGCGTGTTCACGTACATCTGGAGAATATGTTTTTAGGCTGGAGCATCTCTGCAGCACCACAATGCTTCATTTACGCTTTGTCGCGAGACATTCCTGCAGTTTGGATATTGCACTCGGCCATGTTGTGATTTTAATAACATTTCAATTAATTGTTCAGCCAGAAACCACAGAAGGACGAGAATAGGATGACGTAAATCCACATGTTCAGGTGAGAACTAAAGCTCGAGCATCAGTGATATCAGTGGAGTGATGTGCTTTAGTCTGATGTGCGTCAGGCTGCTGTCCTGCGTGTTTTCACAAGTGAACCTGCTGAAAAGAGGAATGTTCTGACCTCAGAATTTAATATAAATGAGATGATTGTGGCTCTGTGTAATTCTATCATTCATTCGAGTCCTGACATTGTGGTTTCGACAACACACAGATGTTTTGTTTCTCTCTCGCTTTCTCTGAATACACATGCACACGCAAAGCATGTTATAGTTCACTCGAAACAAGTGATTCAGCTCCACCAATGGGGAGAAAGGAAAGAGCAAAGCAAATAAACCTGCAACCAAAGATCGTATCTCAGAATTGAGCTGCAACAATTAGTTAATTCAGAATTGATCGGCAGAAAATGAACTATTTTGCTAATCATTTTTCAAGCAAATATGTCAAACTTCTGCTGAGCTCTTGATGGTTTTCTGCATATCTTAGGTCTGAAGCAAAGTGAGCAATTTCTGAAGGTGTCACCTTGAACTGTGGGACATGATAACAGGCATTTTTCACTATGTTCTGACATTTTAAAAACCGAATGAAAAAGCATTTAACTGAGAAAATAACAGTTAGTTGCAGCCCTGTCTGAGAATACAGCGTGCAACGTTGTTGGAAAGTGTTTTTGGGAAAGCCTGATTTGTGGGGTCCACTGCGATGAAGTGCGCTCTGCCTCTTCATCAGTCAACATTTGACTTCTCAGACACCTTGAAAAGTTCCTGGTTATTCCAGAGTGCAACGTCCAAAGAGAATTGTGAATGACTTTATTCCATGATCTTATCATAGCCAAATCATGCCTGACAGATGTTCTTCAGTGAGTCTGCATTAAGTGATGAGAAGAGAGAGAAACGTCCCTGCCTCTTCCCATCCCTCTAATGTGCTCCGAGCTGAACCAACTCTCGCTTCCGAACGACGAGTTCCTGCGTTCCATGTGATCATCACGGCCTCATTTTGTCAGGAAGGATGTCAGCATTTAATGGCTTTGAAATCACCCGAAGTGACAGCTTAATTATGATGTCTCTCCTCTCCCCAGAGCATAGTGGCCAAGTACGGCTCGCAGTTTCGGGGGAACTCGCAGCATGATGCCCTCGAGTTCCTCCTCTGGCTTTTGGACCGAGTTCATGAAGATGCTAATTCAAGCCTCAACAACAACAGCAACAGCAGTGGCGGCAGCAGCAAGACCAAAGCCAACTCCAAGGTGAGTCCACGTCGTACTCCGGCAGCCGCAGGCTCTGCAACAGTGAGCTGCTCTTGTCACTGCTGCAGCCTCGACGTGGCTTCAGATGCTTAATGTGATTAGTGATTAAGCTCAGGGATAACTTACAATGCTGAGTCCTGTCACACGCATCCTTTCCTCTTTCTGTCTCACACACAGACACACTGTTTGTTTTAATTATCTTTCACCTTGATTTCATCCCAAGCATCCAGGTTACCTCAAACATTTGATTTTCATGTCAAATATACAGCATAAGAATGAGTTGATAAGAGCTGCGAAAAGCTTCAGCCAGTTTGTTTGAAATTTTCTTTGTCTTGTCTCCAGATTCTGATTTGTGTCCGTCTTTTCACAATCAGCATAACATCTTTTCCCCATTGGTCCACTCAGGCTGTAGATCAGAGTTTTACTGGCTCCTTGTATATTTTCCCAGGCCTGGCAGCCAAAAATGAAAACAACTCTTTCTTTTTTTTTTCTACAATTTGATCATTTCTGGTAACATTTTAGCAAATATGGATGGAACAGCAAGAGAAAGAACATAAGGGCAGTTGTTTGCGAGACATCTGGGCCTGCAAATGCAACATAACACAAATTACAATCACTCACTTTCTCTCTTTGTCTCTGTCTCTGACACACACACACACACACACACACACACACACACACACACACACACACACACACACACACACACACACACTAAAAGGAAATTTCAATCATTCTCTTACACTATTAGGTAAATATTTACATTTTAAACAAATCAAAGAGGACAGCACGTTGAAAAGATGTCATCATTAGTATTATTATTGTTACTAATGTGGCTATGCTGTTGATTTTTTTTATTACCCGTCCTTGCCAGGCGGCATCTTAAAAAGTGAGTCAGGCCAAAAATTTGGCAAGGATGAGAACAATAATTCAAATGCACCCTTCCAGGCGCTCTGTGTGTTTAGAAAGTGGCTCACAACGCCATCATCTGATGCCAGTCACAGCCCATGAAGTCGTTTGTTTAGACTGCTGTCCGTGTTGTTTGAATAAAACTGAACACTATGAAATATCATGACTTATTTTGTCTCTGCTTGGGAGATTAGTGCGAGAATCAACCGCCTGCCAAGAAGCACTCGACATTAGACAGTCAGCTGTGGTAAAAGTTGACGTTAGCTCGCGTTCGTTCAGTGAGCAGCTGAAACAGAAAAGTCTGCGGGGCACAGACCCATTGGAACGTGGGTTATAAGTCTATCTGTCTATTGTGTTGATCTAACATTAGCAACAGTAGATGTGTTTCCTTGCTAAAACAAACTCTTATTCTAAAAAACAGTGTTTAAGTACCTCAGTGAAGTGTCTCATATTCAGGCCAGACTGCTGTATGAGATCACACCCTCGATAACAGTCATGTTTTGGGTATAAAGACTATGATGTATCCCCTCCGCGCTTTTACGCAAGCCGTCTTTTCTTAAGCAGACCAGTTATCAGCCAGCCCTGCATAAACTGTACAGCTTACGATGGACCCTGCTGTGCCTCAGAATAATGCCTCAAGCTCACTATGGCAGACCTCATCATCGGTCCATCAAACGTCCTCCTGTGAGGTAATTACAGCAGCACAACATTGTTCCATTCCAGTCAACGAAATCACCTCAGGCGCGCCCCCTGAAGAGGAGAAGCAGTAACCCCTGGTTCTGTGAAGGGTCGGCGTGCAGCCCTGAGCGCCGTCGTGGTTCTTCCGTCGGCAGTTCAGGTGAAACCCATCGAGCCTTGGTCTGACATGAACCTTTGTGTGCAGTGGCTTTTTTTCTGTGAGCTGTTGAAGTGGCAGGCATTCGTTCCCTGTCTGTCTGTCTGTCTGTCTGTCTGTCTGTCTGTCTGTCTGTCTGTCTGTCTGTCTGTCTGTCTGTCTGTCTGTCTGTCTTTCTTTGTCTCAGTCTCTGATGTGGGACGTTCACCTTGAAGCCTTGTACTTGGAGAGGAGCCAGGACTGGATGTGACGCGCTCAGTGGGAATGAAGGGCAGACGCATTATAACTGAGATTATAGCTTTTTCTCCTGACTAGAGTTTGACGGTGACACTTGCTAAGCGTTATGATTTCTTGGACTTTTCAATTAGTCTGTGGCTGTTAAACTTCCATTATAATACACTATGTAATTGATTTGAATGAATTAGGATATTAAACAGTGGATAAGAAGACCCGCTGCGATCGGCACCCTCTGTGACGAACCCCTAGTGTTTCATTATATTTGCTCAGTATCATCCTGTTTCTTCCAGTCGGCGTGGAGTATGGCGGCAGTGCTGGTGGTTGACCTCCAGTACTGTTAGTGAATGATTACTGTGATGAGCTGAACTGTCGCCGCGCTGCCACCCAATGCCCGGCTCCCCCTCTCTGACAGCAGCGCTAATAGAGGCAGCCTTTATGCCACATAAACAGCTTAGGGCTGAGGCTCTCATTAGGCTGCAAGTGAATCGTGGTATCATAAAGCCGGCTTTCCTCCGCTGTTGCTATGAGGCAGAGAAGAAGAAAATCACTGCTTTTTGCACACCAGGAGGGAACATGTCTGATTTTCTAAAATGAAATGCTCCTCCGCCTTCCCGTAAATTGATTTCATTCATGTAGCGCAGCGTGCTCATGCTTATGCTGCTGATGTAATGTGAAAACCTTGGAACTCTGGAGATTGCATGCCGCTCTGTGGGGTTACAAAAGTCGGTGAGCTCACCTGTGTACCAAACGTTTTCGGAAACGGCTGGATAAAAAGCATAAGCACACATAAACTAATATGTATTTGAACTGGCCGGTCTGTTGCATGTTTTGATGCCGTCACTGCAAATGTGCACGCAGCGGGTTGAAATCGGGTAGCATTCATTTCTCAAACCGACCACATCTCCAGCTGTAATGAATCTGTCTTTATCTTATCTCCGCCTTTGTGCGACTGTGAACATTAAGTTTTATTGCATCAAAACACGAACGGAAACAAAAAATCCCAGATATTGACTTCATGACGCTCATCTCCCTGCATTGCCTGATACAGTATATCTGTGGTAAACTCAATAAAGGTATTATACCCCTCTCATAGAGCAGATGTGCACGTGCACTTAATCAAGACTGTAGATCCTTCCACAGAACCTACACAAGTCAAATGATTATAGGAGTCTTGTAGCAGGGCGGGAGGTCAGACAGACAGACAGACAGACAGACAGACAGACAGTAAGCTGGAGTGTTGGCTGAGTTGAGCAGTTAGTGCAGGAGGAGGCATTAAAGTGACTTTGATTGCTCTGTCTGTGACTGGAGCCTGGGACACAGCCAACTAGGATGATGCAGGTCACGCTGAGCTGACAGAAACTAAGCAGTGCCAACATTGTCCCCGTCAATTCCACAGACGTTTGGCGAATAGCACCTTGGCCTGCAGTTCATCCTCACTCCTCTCCTGATCCGCCCACAGACGTCAGATGCATTTAAGTGTCCGCTGAACTGAGTAGAAATGTTGTGTCGTTTATTCCGCAGCCGCCTTTTTACATGCGAGTGAATCTGTAGTTCACTTCTTCAGTTTGTTCAGTAGATCAGTTTCCTGTTTGGTTAAGTTTAAGCAACATGTCTGTCAAACACTCAGTCTTCTAACTGAGGTGAGCACCTTGGGAGAACAGCTCTTTATGATGTAGTAACCACATTTCTATCCTTTCAACCTGTGCATTACCCACCTCTGTGTCACATTTTTGAAATCCTCTTGATGTTGCGCCTTTGTTTTTGGCTTCAATCATGAACCATTTTCTGCAGATGTATTGAAATTCTCAGGGAATAAGTGCAATGAGTTCTTCTTAAAACATTTTAGGTACTCCTGGTTGGTTGGTCTGCTCAAGGCTTTGCATTGATTGTCAGGAAAACAAAGATGTGCATCTTGACTTCCATGCTACATGATCAGGAAGCTATAAATTGTCCCACATGAGTGTGAGTGTAAACGTGAGTATCTGGAGCACACCTGCTGTAAGCAGTGTGACCAGTCCAGCAGCTTCGCCCAAGTAGCATTACATAACACAAGACTGCGAACACACACAGAGGCAGCTCAGTAATGTTAATCCTCCCTCCAATGGGACCTCGCTAAACTCGCTCGGTTTCCCTCTCGCCTCGCTGGCACCACATCAGCAGCATTCCTTAGCGGCTAACAGAAGAGCACAGTGAAATCACAGCTTTGTCCGCAGTAATCATCCTTCTTTTCTGAATGTGATAATACTTATTCAGATATATAAGACAACATCCTGGTTTTGTTTAGCAAGCCAGCACACCCTTTTCCTTTACAGCGGTGCACTTTCACCCCTCCCTAAAAGCCCAGTCTCAGCCAGGCTGCGGCATGTCTAGTTCAGCTTGCTGTGGTAACTGCTGGGATTTTGACGCATGTCTGTCCATACTGTTAAAATACTGGAGCAGCCAAACACATTTCAGCCATCCCTTCTTACATTTTGTAGACTAAATAAAAACAGCAACATAGAAACACATCATATATGAAATGAGTCTTTATATTGTATGTTATACAGGCATGACATTTTTTATGTTTTTCAGTTGAATTGTATTCAAAGTTTAAGGAAATCTATCAAAAATAAGTGTTTTTTAAAGCTCAATAAATGCATATTTCCAAAGTCAATAAGTAATTCTGTTAAATAGGCTAATTGTGACCTCAGTATTTTGCCATCCTTGAGCAGACCCACCCAGTGTTGCAGTGCAGACCAAAGCTGCCGCTGTCGATGAGCCATGGCAGATTATCTGATATAAAGGTCAGAATCACACTCTCAACCGGTGCTTTACAATCTCCCCTCTGACTTCAGCAGTTCTCAAAATATGAGCAAGATTGAACTATCCTGATGTCTGATGAGGGAAATGAGGCATAAAACACTCAGTGTTCATGGAGTGAGCACCTGGAGCACAGTTACATTTTGCCTCAGGCCCTCCATGAGTGGGATTTAGAGTGAGGGTGTTTCCAAAGCCCATCCATCTTACCCTATGGACAGTAGTGGGGCACGAGGCTTGCCAGTGCAACACCGGTGCCAAAGCATTATGTATGCATTATTCCATTTTAAATGCCAATAGTGTTCGGCCTTTCTGCCCCAGGAGAGTTGACTGTGGAGGGAGGGAGAGAAAAATCCCTTGGCCCCCGAGCCAGCTGCGTAGACTTTGAAATCGGGTCAGTGGATGCGGCAAAGCGAGCAAACCCCCCTTATCACCGACAGGGACAGAAAAAGTGAGTTTGATAGCTCTCCATGTGATTCTGGCTCGTGTTCTCCGGAGGGGTGGAGAGCAAATGTTGATGAATGAGATGAATCAGTTGACAGGTAGGGTGATGGGGGGAGGCTGATGGGTCCTTGATCTGGTGTCTTCCGCTTCTGTGTCAGTCATCAGGGCGCTCACACTCTGATATCACATGCTCCTCTGTGCTTTCAGTCAGAAACATCACTGTGTTTTATCTGAAAATAAAGTTGGAGTTTGTGGTTCTGCTTCTTCTAACAAAACCTATGAAAGAATTAAGAGAAGATTGTTGGCGGGTCGTCCCTTTTAGTGAGTTGTAATGACACAACATAAAGCTGAAGAAGCCTGAAAATAAAGTCTCAAGTAAGTCATTGCTGATGCAGAGTGCCAGTAACTCTGTGGTAAAGAAAAAATGCAAATATCACATAAATATTGTAAATTTATTAAGTAATTAAATAAGCTATTTTCCCCCCAGAGTGTTTAGCTGTTGAGAGTCAAGAAGCAGTTAATATTTTACACATAAATCAGAGAATTTATCAGACTTTATAAACAGGTTGAGGCCTCCCAGAAGCTGGATTAAACCAGCATGTGTTGTGACTGCCTGTCATGTCAGGCCATTATCAGATAGTGAGATAGATATCAGATCACATGGTGTCGCAGATTGAGATCATGTGATCCTGGCATAGACCTTTGTGTTTGAACTTGTTTTCGTCACATCCAGGTGCAGCCGCTCTGTCGTGAAGCCTTTAGTCGCCGTCCGGTCGCCAGCGCCTTTCACTGCTCAGCCCCCTCCTCTCCTCCTGCTCTGACCCTGCTTTGATGGAGTCTGCGTGAGAGGCTCCATCAAAGCAGGGGCACCCCCGCCACAGCCACCGCCCCGCACTCGCCCAACAGCCCGATTTTAACATCAAGTGACATTTCTGAGATGCCACAAATTCCTCCTGACAGGCAGGGGGAGCAGGGTTTTCTCCAGGAGTTACTGTAGCAGAAAAGGGGGAAAACGTGCAATGCTGGAGAAGAAGTCTTAAAAGATGTTGTTGCTGTGATGGCTTCTGCTGATAGTGAAGGCCTTCACAGCAGCTTGACACCCCTTTCAGGACATTATACAACTTGCATATGTAAGTATGATAAGAGTTGACAGCAGTTTTAGGATTGATTTTGAGAGTTTCTATATGTTATCAGTGTGAACAGTCTGGGCGGAGTGGACGGGGTCACCTAATCCGCCTGTGCCATCCGACACCGCCAACAGGATTTACACCGCAGGAGGGGGAAAGAAACTTTCTGAAATGTTTCTCAACATATATTTCTGCCTTCTCTTTCTTTCCACGTCTTCATCCATAATTCACTTGGCCTGTTCAAATGTCTTTTTTAAGCCTCTTTCCTGACGTAATGTCTCGATCTATCAGCGAGTGAGGGTTGAATGACTGAGTAGGCCTTCTCATCACCTGTCACTCCCCCTCTCCTGCAACTCTGTCAGACTTCTGCACAGATGAAATTTGGTTTCTTCTGCGGGGCGTGTTCTGCTTTGTCTGTGGAGATGAAACGATGTTGTTGACTTTGCACTTTTCTTTGCCTTGTGAATGAAGTTGCTCAGCTCTGACAGCTCTTTGGTATTCCTGTGTGTCACCTCTGAATTGATGCCATCTACAGGCTGCCTGTATGCCGCTGCTTGTGAAAAAGCTCCCGCTTTTGCTTGCAGACTTGGAAATTGAAACACCCCTGCCACTGTTTAACCTTGAAATAAGTCCCTGCATTTCTCTGTCCCACAATGTGCCGTCTCTTTAGAAAGTCAATTGAAGCAAATTAAAAGAAAGGGACAAAGTTATAAGATAGAAATGACAGAGATGGAGAAGGAGGGATGGCTGTCTTTCTGTATGCTAGTGTGCATCCAGTCCCAAATACTAGAGCACAGAGGGTGAAATACTGCTGCTCTTTCTCACTGGAGTAACTTTAGTTACAATGCAGTGTGAGAGGAAGGGGAAGAAAGGCCAGAGGACACTGCGATATTCATTTTTTAGAGTAGTAATCAGGGAGTTGGGTTGTGACAGGTTGTTCAGAGATGAGAAGACAGATCCTGCAGAGACATAAAGTGAGAGAAGCCTGTAATTGACTGTTTCTGAGTACACTTTTGTGTGTGTTACTCATGTTGTGGGGTGATCAATGTGTCCACACAGTCAAATTGCTTCCTTGTGGGGGATAAAATGCAAGTACCCACAAGGTAAATCATTAAATTTTAGGGTGAAGACTTGGGTTAGGTGTGCGTGTGTGTGTCACCTCCAAATGAGTGTTTTCTGAAGCATCAGGGAGCCACAGTTACTTTTTTCTAACCTTTCACAGCCAGGCTACAGTGCAACTTCAATAGCTATCCTGCCAGAGGTTTCCCAGCCATGATCGGTAACCCTAGCTTTAAAGCATCTCTAGTAGGAATGGTGTTGACCGACATGCTAACGACTGCTAAAAATCTAGATAGACCTGTTTTGCACCACACTGGAAATAGCAGAATTCATGGATGACATTTCTGTGCATGCAACATAGAGGCAAGCAGAAACCAGAGACTGTGCGCAGAGGAATCTGCAGGAGGGACCCCCCCACCCACCCACCCAGCTGTGGAGCACCCCCACAGAGGAGCGCTGTGGCTGAAATGCCATGCTGCGGGGGGTTATGAAAAATTAAATATGTCCTCTTAGGGGGCAAAGCAGTTGCACGCGGAGGAGATCCATAAGTGGCAGCAACATTAGCCCAGCAATTGATTCATGCTCAGGAGATGGCAGCGGATCTATCCCACAGACCACCTCCTGTCCTCTGCGCTGCCTTCACGTCCTCCTGGCGTCCTCTCTGTGCGTGTGTTCATGCGTGACAGCGGACGGAAGAGTTTTCAGGAGGAGCTTTTAAAACTCTCTCCTGCATGTTTGACAAGAGCACACAGAGACGCCCTTGCTTTCTCTCCGTCTTGCTCTTTTTCTTAGCTTCTAATCTTAGCGAGCAGTGATCCTCTTTTAGGTCAGGAGTGTGTTTTTTCTCCTGTTTCTATATGTTCAGCTCACGCACAGCTACACCCATGCCATTGACTGAAGTACAGTAGCTTCAGAGACGCTGCCGTTGTGCAGGTGGACATTCACCGCAAAAGGCTTTTAATGGATCCTACTATGTGAATGAAATATTCACGACATTTCTCCGGAAACATTTAATTAAATACATTAATGTTTCAAAGGATGTCCTTCTTTAAATAGTTCAAGAACCTCTGAAAGATAAACTTCTGTCTGTACCAAGTGAACGAGAGAGAGAGAGAGAGAGAGGGAAAGCGAAAGTCAGACTGAGAGGAAAGTGGAGGGGAGTTTTTAGAGCGGGTCCTCTAATGAAGATTAGGGTGAATTGAGGACTATGGGAAGTTAATGGAAGTTAGACTTGTCGTATAAATGCAACAAAACTCAGCTTTTACATTCTGGGCATGAAAGAGGAGCCGTTTCAGGAAGAGCTCAGCACAAATGTTGAATTTAATGACTTTCGCATTCCATAATTTTACACCTTTTTTCATTAGGGCTGTGCTTCAAGGGGTGAAAGTGAATTCTAGCTCTCCCAGTGGATTGAAAGCGTGCTTTTGATTGTATATCAAGAGTTAAAGGGCCCAGGGACAAAAGGAAAGTCGCTCTCACTGTTTCATACAAACGCACGCTCACGTTTCAAGGTAAATTAACCTGAATTTGTGTGTCCTTGGACGCTTGTATCATCTTTTTGTTTTGGTTATTATCAACAAACCTCAGGAAACTACCAAAAACTACTCCCATGCCTGTGGCTGTGAGACAGAATGTTACTTGAACGGGAATGAATAGTGTATTTGTCGGGGATGTTCTTGCTATTTGGTGCCCGAGTGAGTATTTCCAGCTCCGGCGTGTATGTGGGATTGAGTCAAAATCAATTGCAGTGCCCTTGTTTGTAACAGGAAAAGCACATATCAGCCTGGGCAACACAGACAATGTTTGTGAGCAGTAAAAAAATCTAAATCATTCAGTCAGTGACAGCCGTTCTGTACTTTTACAATAACGGAACTCATCCCTGTGAAGATCATCTCTCATGTGGTCGGACTGCTTTTTGTACGCTAACAGGTGATGAGTGAAATTTTACCTGTCCCAGTTTTTGTGCTCCACATTTAGTTGTCTCCTGAGCAGCGGCTCACATTCATCTCTGCTGTGTTAGAATTGTTGGCTGTTGAATTTACACAGCAGGTTTCATGATAAGGTTCTGAAGATTGGATGAAAGGTGGAAAATTAGTTCTGTGGATTCAGGATCTCACGTGTGGTTTTTGCGGTAATTAAAGTGAAGTTAAAGATACCTGGTGGCTATTAGTCGCTCGCATTGTCACCTCAGAGTAAGTCTGACAGGCGGTGAGGATAAATAAGCAATCTGCCTGGAACCCTCGGGGGGGTTTCTTAAAGATTTTTCACACTCATTATCGTCCGTCTTTAGTGTGATCGGTGCTGAGAAACGCTCCTGCTGGTGTAAACTGAAAGCAGATGTTAGCACGCTGTGTGTTGGTTTTATTCAAGTAGAGTCTGTCCTGCAGGTTCACTGTTCAGTGTAACTTCCACCACACCCTGTGCAAGCCTTTCTTCCTTATATGGTCGTGTCTTCCTGCCACATGAACACGATTGGTGGCTGCGATGCAGTCTGACCTGTTCCTGTCACCTGTTCTCCATTGTTCATTGTTGTCCTTTGAGGCCTTCCCTGAACAGACGACATTTATTTCTCATTCAGTGCATTCGGTTTCATATTTAGTCATAAAATCCAGTGAACGATTAAAAATGAACTAAAAAAAGGTGCAAAAAAGGCTGTAAGAGGAAAAGATTTTGTTTTGTTTGCAGACTGAGTTGAGTGTTACATTAATGAGCTTGTTATTTGCAGTGCGTCACATTAGATTGTGGTTGAATCTGCGTGGGTGTTTGTGTGTTTTCCCATGGTTTTAGCGAGGCTTAAGAGTTAATATGCCAGTATGGCAGATTTTGCAGAAGAAGATAAAGGGTTTAAAAAACAGACACAGCTCAAAGCAGAAGCCCTTTAAACAGTGAAGCAGCATTATTATGGACTGAAATGTTGCATGCAAGGCAACAAAACACTCTCAATGCACAATTCACTTTATTTTAAAGTGGTAATTTGGAAAAATAAAAAACCTTGGAGGGACCTAGTTATGTGTTTTTCGTGCGTGTGAGGGAGACATGGAAAAGTCAATACTGTCATTTATTGACTCTCAGTATCATGACGGTGTGATCATATGTGTCGTTATCTTTATTTTTTACATCTTAAATGTTTTTTTTTAATTGAATGTGTACTAGTGGACCACAGTTCATTCCATTAAACGGCAATTTAATATGAACGAGCGTACACTCAGTAGTATCGTTTAGCTGTAGTAATTCAAGGTAACAAGAGTAATGGACTTAACCAGATCCCTGCTGTGTCTTTTGTAACATCTCACAGACTTTATGAGGACATTAACCAGTCTTATGAGTGATCAAATTTCAGTTTTTCATTCCTCAGCTTGCCCTTTGGTGTGACATGTCTTTCTCTGAATGCCAAGTCCAGATCGACAAAGCAGTGGACCGCAGGCTCTGGCACCGGCTGTCTCAAAACTCCTATTAAAACCTGAGCCCTTACAGGACCCAGCCACGTTCAAGGCTAATGAATTCTCTCCCTTTCATCTCCATTAGTGGTGTCAATTCATTTATTTCTCGAAGTCAATATTTGCTCGGGAATAAACACTTTCCGCATGCAGATGAGGGACACAGTGAGAGAGATAGCTCTAGCCTCTGCTGCCAAGTCAGATTTGGCTGTCAGAGCTCTGCCAGGGGCTCTTGTCTGAGGCTGCTTAGTTTCTGCTCTGCCTTTGTTTTGGCCAGGCTGGCATCTCCATAGTAACAGCCAGAGAGCGGCGGGTCTGGCTGCACTCGGCACTGCATGAAATGAAGTGGGTGCACGCACTGCTCTTCAGACAGGGATAGGCCCGAGATCAGTGAAAGGTACAGTGAAGCTATTTGCTCTTCACAACTAGCGCGGCAAATAAATATCAGTAAGTGTGGGGTCATCGCGGGGTCAAAAGAAAGCACAGGCGAGAGTCAGAGTTAATGCACCAAGCTGAGCTTTCGGAGAGGAGGGCTGATAGCGGAGAAGGGGTTATGAAGGCTGGAAGAGTGCAGAGGAAAAGAGAGGATGAGAGGTGGTGGCGGGGGGGGGGGGGCGTAAAAATGCCTGTGGTTTCCACTGTTATCTCCTGGCTGCCTTGTTACCGTAAGCCAGCTTTGAATAGGCCGAATTAGCGGCGGCCGTCCGGAGCTGAAAGAATAGGGGTGAGTCAGCCGCTTTACTGCACGGACAGCGATTCTTTCATTCCTCCCCTTCTCTGGACGGCTGCGTGCCCCTCTGAGTCACTCTCTGCGTCGCTCTGACAGTGTCTCACCCTCTCTGTCCCCCTCTCCCTCTCTCTTTCTGCCCATCCTCCGTTGTAAGGTTTGAAGCACCACAGTCCTGCCTGACTTGATGAAAAGATGAGTTTTCTGTTGACGCTGTGAGATAAATGCTACAGCAACATTTGACTGGCTCAATAGTTTTTCTACGAATAAACAATTATTGTTTGCCGGGGTGAAATTAATTGTCAATTAAAAGATTAGTAGTCCAAACCAAACACTCGCTCTACAGAGAGGCTGCCCCTTCTGTCGCGGCCACCGTAGCTTCTCCCAAGGCGAGGGGTCAGCTGGTTGCAGTCTGCAGCCTCACTGCTAGATGCCATGAAATCCCACACACAGGACCTTTAAGTGATTAAATGAACGCTGCTGGTCACATGTTTTTTAGAACATCATGCTTCCACCTTTGAATTCTCTTCGCATCTCTGTCATTAAAGGACCAGTGTGTAGGATTTAGTGGCATCTAGTGGTGGGATTGCAGATTGCAGCCAACTGAATACTGCTCACCTCACCCTCCCCTCAGGTGGCAGCTGAAAATGCTCTTTAGGGCCAGAGTTTGGTTTGTCCGTACTGAACTGCAGTTGAAACATGCAACATGGCAGACTTTGATGAGGACCTGCTCCCTCTGTAGACATAAAAAGCTCATTCTAATGCAACAAAAACATTTCACCAATGAAAACATACATCTTTTGTGTATTTCTTCCGTCTTTCTCTTCCCCGGTTTCTTCACGGTGACCTCAGCCAACCTCTGCCGTGCAGCCTCCTCACTCTGTTCATTTCAGAAAAGATTAAAGACTTTTATCACAGCTTGATTCACTTTTAGAAGCAGTTTAATTAGAAAATGAGCTGAAACGAGCAAATCTCGCATCCTCAGACAGTGTTGACAAACTCTCAGGTGTATGACACGCGCGCGCACATGCTCCCTGCTAATAAAACCTGGACTGTGCTGATATGACTGCAGTTCAAATGCTCTGGTAGCAGCCACTCTCTAAATGACAAGAGTGAATCTGGCTGCCTCCTGAAGCAGCCAACAGCTATGTCAACATTGGCTCGCCTAATTCGCACGCACAGTGGGAGACGTCATCTCTTCCTGCAGGAGACCGAAAACATCAAGCTGATACCAGCAGCTTAAAGTGAGGACTACTTCAGCACGACACACACACACACACACACACACACACACACACACACACACACACACACACACACACACACACACACAAAAGGACAAACAAGCTTAATAAGACAGTAACTGCACACAGAACTCCCCAACAAACAACAGGATCAGATGAAGGTGAGCAGAGTTGAGGAAACAGCTGTTTTGTACAGTCCCATCGTTTAATTATACAATTATTCAGATGTGTTTGTGGCTGTTTGTTTGAAACGAGCATTTGATGTTGACGCTGTTGGGTGACCTTGTGACATCATAGCTTTAGCTGAATTTAAGCAGGTGCCGTGCTAATTACAGACGCAGCACAAAGCATCGTATATCTCTCTGCAGTGCTGTAGCATAGCCGGGCTGACTGGTTGGATAATTAAACTGGTTTGTACATGAAGTGTTTGTGCTCTGAGAAACAAACAGCAGTGTTCACCGAGGCAGATGCAGAAGTTAACATATTATTACACTGACAGTGTGATGGATTTGTCATAATCCAAATTCATTGTTTTCCCTTTTTGTACTTCTGCAGTCTTATAGGGAAGAATGATTTTGCAGTCTGCCGTTCTGCTTTCTGATATGGAACAGTCAATGATGCCTTCAGTGCTGTGGGAAAGTCTGTTTCATGCCAGATGCTACCAAATTCAAGTTGTCCTTATCTATTAACTCCTCATTTATCGTTATTTGTTTAATAGGTTGATGTTCTGATTTCTTCTTTCTTCAGATGTTGGTGCGCTAAATACAAGAAGTAATGTTTGGTGTTACTGCTGTTACAACATAAACAACATTAATTTTAATCAAGCGAGACAAGTGAAAGAAGTACATAAGACTGTTGATTATGACAGACAATATGTGATAATTAAGTCTTATCAGGAAATCTTGGACGATTAGGCTCTAAAGGGAGATTTTGTAATGGAGTTTCATCGCCCTGAGCAGCAGCAAGACAAATCGTCCCACGCAGTCCAGACCCTGATGGTGGCTGATGACTCTGCTGAGACTCATTGATAAAATTGATAAATAGTGCCTTTGGATGTTGTCACGCTAACTTGAAAACCAGGTTGGTTTGGAACAGGTATTTCTATGTGGCACTGCATAAAAATGTGACACCACAGGCGCTGTATCCGAGGACTCGAGCAGGCAAGGACTCAGTCTCACAATCACTGCTGCTTTTGGCTCTGCTCAGGACTCCCAGGTTTCATCAGGAAAATTTCTCCAAACCTTCATCATTTGAGCCAAGTTTAAGCCTGCGTGAGATTTCGTGTCTTGCAGCTCTGGCTGAATTCGGCACTTCAGCATCAACAATGCCTTTGCCTCCCTGTGGCAAAAACACATTTGGGAGAAGAGCCATGGCAGCGTCTCAAAATTGATTCTCACCCATTCAAGTTTCTGTCATGCTCGGATGCCGCAGTTTTGTGGTCATGAAACAAAGCAAAAAAAAAAAGATTTAATGGTCGCCTTTTTGCAAAATATGGGCTCTATTATGAGTCTGCCTGGATCCTCATGGATGCCTGTGTTTGTGTTTGAGGGAGAAAGGGCAGTGTGGAGGTACATGTGCGTCAATATATGGAGCTGTGTATATGTCTGTGTAAATGCTTGTGCATGTGCGCAGGGATGACTCAGAGCAGTTGCTGGCAGCCAAGGTGAACGTGTTAAGCCCCTTGAGCCAGGCAGCTGATTAGAAATGTGGTGTGAGACGATAACTGAATCAGCGTCTTTCTCCCGACAGACACCATTTATTTCTCAGCCATTATTTTTAGTTACAATATAAAACAGGTTTTTCTCCGCAAAGGCAGCTCAGTTTGCTTAGCACACCGACCAAGTCACATTATTGAACATCCCATCTTCTTACTGTCATTTTACAGATGTGCCTTCGGGTCATGTCTCCTTTCCAGATGCCAGCTGACATTGAAATGTGTCACTGTTAAGTGTTAAAATGTTAATTCACACACTCCGAGAGTGAAAACTGCTGTGCAAAAGTTGTAGGAAGTGAAAGCACGTGGTATGTTAAAACTCTAACCTGCTGTCGCCTTGAAAGTTGGTCGTAAAAAGTTTGTCACAGAGGCTGAAGTCAGTTCGGATTCACATCATATACAGTGCTTAATAAATTTATTAGACCACCACCCAAAGTAAGGTAAGTTTTGCCACAGCTGCCCTTAATTAACAGCATTGGTAATTTTTTATGTTTCTGTAATGGTTAATACACCAATATGTAGAAGCTCTTTAACTGAAATGATATTTTTAATGCTAAAATGTAATTATTATTGTTATCCATGAATTTTCAAATGTACTGATTTTCAAAAAAACTGAAAAAAATAGTAAAGCACATTATTTTTTCTTGATTTATATGTCAAATAATAGTTATTTACTTGCATTCCTGAACAGAAAAATTAGTTTTAGTGGTTGAGTGTTGTACTTGATTCATTTCTGACTTCTCAGGGAAGCCCAGTGAGCCGGCTCAAATTTGGGTTTAAAAAGGTAAATTCAGTTCGAAATTCCTCATTCCTGTTCAAAATGGTAAAATGTTGAGAGTTCACTGAAAATGAAAGAGTCCACATTAAAACACTTCATGATGCTGGATGGTCTCTAAGACAAGTAGGGAAAGACATGAAGTGTTCTCACAGGGTGGTCAAGTTTGCTTTGGAGTCAATTGCCGAGACTGGTACTTACAAAATGCGCCAAGGAAGAGGCAGGAAACGAAAGTTAACTGAAGCAGATGTCAGACACCTCAAGATTTTAAGTACTAGAGACAGAAGGAAGATCACTGCTGATCTTCAGGCAGAGATGAATGCTTCTAGATCAGAGTCTGAGAAAGTCTCGAGAATGACCATAGGCAGACGACTGACGGAACAAGGCTTAAAGGGAAGAACAGCTGCCAAGAAGCCCTTACCGAGGCCTGCAAACATCCAGAAAGGCCTCAGATTTACCAGGGAGCACAAACTCTGGACTGTTGATGACTGGAAGAAGGTACTCTAGAAGGATGAGTCCAAGTTTGAACTCTTCGGTCAGCATCATCGTGTTTATGTCTGCAGAAAAGCTGGAGAGCGTTGTGATGCCAGATGCATTGCACCCACAGTGAAACACGGTGGAGATTCCATTATGGTGTGGGGTTCCATTTGTGGAAAGGCGTGGGCGAATTAGTGAAAATCGACGGTATCATGAACAAGACCGTCCAGCACAACATCGTAGTGCATCATGGAATCCCTTCTGGACTGAATCTGATTGGACGTGGGTTCATATACCAACAAGACAATGACCCCAAGCATACGTCAGAGCTGTGCAGAGACTATTTGACCAAGAGAAAGGAATCTGGAGTACTGGAACTGATGGACCGGCCAAGTCAAAGTCCAGATTTGAGTCCTATTGAACAAATTTAGGATTTAGTTGATTCAAAGAGACTGTCGAAAAGTACACAAAAACAATGTCAGCAAGAATGCAAGCTGTTATCAAGGCCAAAGGAGGCCATACAAAATATTAAGTTTTTTGGTAATTATGTGTGGAAAAAGGACTATTTAGTCATTTCAGTTTGTTATTTGCCAAATAAATAACAATAATTTTTTATGTTTATGGCCTAATAAATTTGTTAAGCACGGTATGGTCGCTCCACCACCATAACCTCTCCACTGTCCAATCATATAAGGTGTCCCAATTAAAACAGTCACATTTACATGAACAATAGGCCAAATGCACCTTTGTCCCAGTCCTCAGGCTCAGCCGTATTAAGGTCTGCATGTTCGAGTTCACCTTTAATCTTTAACTGTCCAGATGCGCAGTGTTGGCCACTATCAGTGCAAATGGAGAGGTCATTATTGTAGCAGGTGTCATCACCCTGTTACCTTATTAAAATATCACATCACCACACTACAAACTGCAGCATCACTGTCGCAGACTGTTTACACTTAGAGACGCTCAGCTAGAAGCGTAACATCATGCTTCTAGGGTTTGGTGCCGGGCAGTTTTGCTGAAAGGCACACTAATGCAGCTCCGCCTTTAAAGAAACAGTCTCTTACTCTCCTGTTGCTCACATTCTCATTGCTCTAGCCTGATGTTGATTGGTTGGACAAGCTTACCCTGTAAGTAAGCCATGACAGAGCGGTTCTCCTGAGGAGCCTTGCATGAGAGCAACACAAACCTGCTTTCCAGGCTTGATTTAGAAAATGGCCTTTTAACCATATTTTGGCGGAAGTTAAGTGTGAAACACACTGTGAGTGTATGGATGGACTGTGGAGGAGTGGATTATCCTGCGGGTATGGTTGAAAGTTTCTGTGTTCAGGAAAACTTGTCGCTGTGTGAATCCTTTGTAACTGTTGTCAATTCAGGCTGCTCCCTGGCGTTTTGCTCCATTAAGGGCGAAACTCCAAACATTTTAAAGGCGCCTTTCAAGCCTTCAGTGGTTGCTGTTTCATACTCGAAATTGTAATGAGATCATTTTGTTTCCTGTTTGTGATGAACATTTATGATCACAGTGGCACGGCTGGTATCTGCAGCCTTTTGGTTATTAGTCAGCATCTCTACCTCCAGGCCAACCTGCCTCTCCTGCTTTGTTGCTCTCATGTGTTGCAGCTATAACAACTTGCCCATCCAAACACACACACACACACACGCACACACAGACAGACAGACAGACACACACACACACACACACACACACACACACACACACACACACCAAACACCCACTTTCACATTGTGATAGTGATTTCAGATTCTTTTGCTTGCTTTGAAACTTCAGCCTCCCCTCATTCATAACACATACACACACCTTCAAATGTACAACCGCACACAGCAGGCCAAACTCCCACTCACTCCCCAGCACGCTGCAGAGGAGCACCTCAGTTACGTCTCACATGAATGCGTGCCATGGGGAATCAGCAGCGCTTTGATAACAACATATGTTTTCATGTTGGGAGTGGAGTGTGAAGATCTCCGGAGGGAAGCCGTGCCACTGCCAGAGGCACGCGGCCAAAGAGATTTACAGTGGCTGCTCTGGAGAAATGTCTCACTGATCACACAGAATGGAGTCCCAAACTGAGGTGAGGGCTCTGAGGAGACAAGTCTGCGAGCGGAAAGAAAAGATCTTAGGCCACGGTGAAGACAAGTCCCTGTTAGTATGCCAGTCAAGTGTCCAGCACCGCCTCGCTGATGAAGGCTGATTTCTGTTGGTGCCCCACTGGGAGGCGATATGTTCGCTGCCATGCTCAGTGCCAGTAAGCAACGCTTGGGTTTTTTTAAAGGATTTGACCCCTTTAATGATGATTTTTAACATTATTTACTCCCATGGAAGAAGATTCTGAACTCGAGTGACATTGGACTTCTTCTGGATTGGTACACTGTCAACAGAGGGACAGACTTCAGCTGTCTTCTGTCTACATCTCTGTGGCCTCTGCTGTTTAGCAGTAGCAGTGTGTCTCCACAAAGGCAATCTTTGTCTCACACTGTGCTGTCGAAGAGCCCTAATGGGATAAAGATAGCGCATTCTGGATTATTTCTGATAGGCTTTCATTTGCTTGCAGATCGTATTACTTGCATTTCTAAGTGAGGTGTCGTTTGAGGAAACCTGGTCAAGAGGTTGACTTCCATTGAGTAAATGGTCACTTAAGCACTTCTTTGTTTAAATGATGCCTGATATGTTTCACTGATATCATATACGTGACGGTCATGACGGTCTTGTTTCCCATGACATCACCTGTACGGTCAGTACATACGACAGCTGACTCAGGCTGACTGAAGCGCCAGCATGACTCTGATTTCAATGCAGCGGTTGTGGCTGCGCGTCCTTGAGGTTAGTGTGTGCGCTTGCGTCTGTGTGTGTTTGTGTGCGTTGGCCCAGGTGAGCCTTTTTGTGAGCGTGTGCATAAAGAGCTGATACACAAAACCCATGAGTCCTTGTGAGTTTGCCGCTCTTGTGTTGCGATGATGCCGAGTTCTGCTGATGGCGGTGATATGTACCCATTTGACCTCTTGTTGCTTGGAGCAGGAGTAAACAGACGGGGAGAACAAGAGAGTTGGAGGACGGAATATTCTTTTCAAAGTGACCTTAGCTCTTTTTACACCCCAGAAACACCCAGAAAACCTGTTCAGTATGCCGGGAACGGCTTCGCTGCCAAAGCTGAAACATAGCTCATTTTAGAGCAGCTGTGTAATAATAGAAACAGGCTCCACGCTCATCACAAATAATTCAGTTCTTATTCTGAAAGGTATGTGTGTCCAAATCCCAGAACCCCTTGCTACAAGTCCTCCAGGCTTTTGGCTCATACGCTATATTAGATCAGTTCTTTGTGCTACAGTTGTGTAATCGACCAACACCTGGCTGCAGGAAAATAAATAAAACTGCCTCTAAACACAAAAGCATGAACCAAATCCATCCCTGACGTAAGACAAACCCTTAAGACTAGCCCTTTTTGGTCTTTTGCTCAGTTTCCTGTCGTGGTCCCTTTCATAACCTCCCAGTGCCTACTAATTGCTCCACTACCTTTTTCTGAAAGCAGCTTATCTACTGTTTGGGGCTACAATGTTTAGTTTAGAAAACAAGGCAGATTTCAGCTGGAGCATGTAAACCAGAGCCAATATGTAAATCTTAGAAATCAATTACGCCGCCAGGGGCATGTGAATGCTGCCGGTAATTTTGTCCCTGAGCAACAGGAGGCAGTTTAAAATGGCCTAGATCTGTTAGCATTCAGAGTTTTTTGGATTGCACCCTGCGTGACAATTGAACAGCTTACTGCTTCTGAATATTATTAGTCAGTTGTTATTGCTGCGGCCGGCCCCCGCGTCTATTTTTGGCAGACGATAGCAGAGCTGGAACAACGTTGTGGTGGTGTTCATTATTCCCTGGGTGCTAAATAAAGAGGCACAGTGCACTCGGTGCTCTCTCCCAGTGTCTTAACTGTGTGTTTCTGTGGTATGCACAGTGTGTTTCTTTAACGTATAGAGTACGTGTCTTTCTTCCTGCCTTCCTCTCACTGTCTCTTCCTCTCATTCTTGCTCAGTGGAGTCATCTGTTCTCGGGTATGGCTAAGAGGTTGTTGACCTGCTTGTGGAGGACGGTGTCTTTTCGAGTGTGTGGTGAAAAGCCCTGGTGCTGGACTTGTTATGCATAGAGAATGAAGTAACAAAGCCAAAGTCCTTCTTTCCTACCCATAGTCCTCTCTCCACCAAATTGTACTTCCTGTTGCAAGGCTACTGGTGATATTGACACCACTTAGGCGCTCATCATAAATTTCTCTCTTTCTTTCTTGGCACTTTGTTTCCTCGGCTCAGTTAAATATATATGAGGAAGAATACAAACTGTTTGCCACAGTTTGGTTGAACTACTGAACAACTGAAATTTACCTGTAGTGTATTTATTTAGAAATGCCCTGGAATGTACGCATACATTGAGTAAAGGACAAATGCTTGACTCAAACGTGAATGGCTGTGGCAATTTGGCTTTCTCTTTATTTTTAGGCCACGCTGTGAGTGATGAAAAAGTTCCCTGTTCTCACATGTTGACTGGGGGGGAATGAGGCCAGGGTTTCCATGGTGATGCTTGTAACCCAGTCTGTCTCTTAGGGTCGGGGGATTGTTCTGCATCGTCCTCCAGAGAAGAGACGGAGAAAAGAGAGCGAACTCGAGAGAAAGAGCGTCGGTCGCAGCTTGGCTGAGAGTGAAATGCAGACCATTCTCATTCAGAATAACACATTGTTACTGTTTCTTTTGTCTGTAACAAATCCACGCAGAGAGAAAATCTAAGCAATATCCGTCATTTGGTTCAGTGTTGTTTGAATATATGGCTGCAACATCACATATGACTGCCAGAGATTTTTAAAATTCCAACCCAAATTCACATGCAGCCCACCCAACATTGAGAAGCCATGCATCTCAAATATTCAGAATAACTTTGAGGTTAATTCCCTCCTTTCACTCTGCCACCCAACTCTCTGCACCGTGAGCGAAAGCCCAGCTTGCCAGCACAAAATGGAAATTGAAGTCAGTTTCAAATAGCCTCTGCTGCATCGCTTGCCGGTGCCCATGAATCCCTTTTTCAATCACTATAGCTCACACAAGCCTTCCAAAGTGTCCATTACTAGTGATAAGCTGCTCAAGGTTTTCCTCCGTGGCGGAGGCACCTCCTTCTATTTTGTGTACAGGTTGCTCTGTTATTTCCTGCTTTAATCCAGCTTTAATCTCATTTATAATAATGACCTTCTTAGTCCTTTTCATTATACCTTCTTATCTTGTATGTTGTTATATGTTTTTGTCATTTATGATCTTTGCTTTTTTTTAGTTTGAAGCACATTGAATCTACGCCTGTCTAATGAAAAGTGCTGTGAATAAACTTGACTGGAGCACAGCATAAGGCCATGAGATGGAGATGAATATGCAATATTGTTTTTTCCGTTTATCTCTTGTACAGATGGCTGAGGTGTCAGCATTTGGGAACAGTCTTTGCTGCTGATCAGCTTTTTCTGCCCACCAGTCTGCAGACCCAGTAGCAATATTTACAAATTATTCAAAAGATGGAGATATTACTATTACATTTTGCAGTGATGTAAAGAATTATAATGCACTTTCATTTGTTGTTTTTCCCCACTTCGTAGAGAAAAACATTAAAGACAAGGCCAAGTCTGGAAACGGGCTGAGGTGGAGTTTGAAAACAAACTGTCACACATGCTTTTTGGCTTTGTGCTTTTACCTCATTATATATTCTGGAAAGAACCATCCTTGGAGAAGTTTTTAAAGATGCCAAAAAGCAGCTCTTTGTTCAAAGTGAATGCGGCAGTGATTGGATTTTGTTTGAACAATAGCAAAGCTTCATCAAAGTTGGATTGTCATTATTTCTGAAGACACGATGCGCGACCGGTGCAGAAAGTCTCATTTCCCCTGTGAAGGTGGAGAGATGATGGACTATAACTCTGTTTGCTGCTTAATGTTTGAGCCCCACACGAGAGTTTCAGCCTGAATATTGTTTTCTAACTAGTATTCTGTGCACCACCCAGTGGTTTCTCCAAGGTGAAAGTTTGAAACTTCCTCCCGAATAAACAGAGCAAGTTTCACAGCGTTCATCATTCACGTGGGAAAGTCTACAAGAATTTGTGCCTGAAACCAAAAGACCTGTAACTGTACTACACAGAACCAAACCAGACCCATCAATCTTTAATTTGAAAGCTGAGACCTCGATGCATGCAAAGCCGAGAGGGTTTGCAGCTTTTCTGATATTCGTCTCTTGCTGATTGAAACAGCTTGGCTAATGAACTTATTTCATCTCAAAACTCCATTTGCTGTCACTGTGACAGATGAGAAATGAGTCCTGTTTAGAATCAGCTTCACTGCATTTATTGTAATGAGGACGAGTTCCAGTGTTTGCCCTTTTCAGCAATAATCACTGCTTTTTGTTGTCACACTGTTGCTAACATTAACATTGCTAACTTGCTCTCATCTCTCATCACACACACACGCATAAAGTAAGAAGCAGCTAAATCAGCATCAGACGATAGCCAGTGGGTTGCGAGACAGCATTTCAGCCAATGCCTTCCGCCTCTTTTGCTGTGCATACATACTGTTTACCTATATACAACCAAAGCCTGCTCACACGTAACTGGTCAATACTGACCACACTACAAACAGGAACGCTGAGGAGGAAACAGAAACGCTTCTAATGAACTAAATCTGGTCCCTTGCCCACAGATTCTGCATTCATAAGGAGATATCTGTGTACAAAGATGAAACTACACTACCTGTAGCAGCAAACTTGAGCTGCATTGCTTGTGTGTGTTAAATCAATCATTACCACCTAGTGCTTGCTGACAGCTTTAATATCAACAATATAAGATTCAGCAATCTGTTGCTCCGTTTCCTCAAGTCATAGCTGTCCATCTTTTATTCATTCTTCTTCATTCTTTTATCCTTATATTCATCTTTGAAGTCTTTCTGCCCTCCTGCTGAGTCTGGCACAGCATGCAGGGTATCGCAGCCATTTAGGTCTTTCAGCAGGCATCAGCGCGACACAGAGGATGGTTGACACCTCAAATATTTCTGTGACTCCAATCTGTTGACTGTTCCACCATTTACCATTTAACCTTTCCTCTCCCTGCCCGAATATTTTGTGAATCACCTTGTTCCCCATTTTGGTGTAGAAGTTGGACTGCTTGTTGGCTCCTATTTTGCATTATCTCTTCCTGTGCAACAAAGCGATCTTTTGCCAGGCACATATCTGCCTAATATTAATGTGGGTCAAACAGAGTCAATGCTGGAATACACTCAATTTGTAATTTAGACTGACGACAACTCACTTGTTAAAGAAAATCTTTCCTACTGCAGCCCTAATTCATTTATTAGACAGCATGTAGGACATTGTTGTTCAATAAGTGTCTTACTTAAGATCATTGTGAAGGTGATGATGATGTATTTGTGCATCTGCCTGCAAAGAATGGTCTTGAAAGTGTCCACTGAAGTGATTATTTGTGTCCCCTCTTACCCTCTCTCTTTGTCTGCAGGGGCCCAGTTCAGTGGAGGACCCTTCCAGTCCCAGTTCAGCCAGGACACAGCAGGCTCGAGATCGACATAGTTTTGTGCAGGAACACTTCCAGGCTCAGTATAGGTGAGACGCATAGACATGAGCAGCAAAAGCTTTGTTATACTTCTAATGTTGCTGATTGTTGTTGCCATTTAAGTTCAGAATGACGTAAAATCCCATATTATTTTTAGCCTTTGTAACTTTATGGAGTCCAAGATGGCCACAGCATGATTGAACTCACTGTATCATCAAGACATGCTGACTCATTTTGACTTAAAGGTGGACATTTGAACTTAACCAATAATTTTGCCAACTGTAGTGAAACAAGTGACTTTTTCCTTTAAGTATTTCCTTCTGCAGAGATACTGTATCACTACTACATGCTAAAGTACGGTGTAGAACAGCCAAAGTATTTTAAAAAATGCATCACAGTCCCTTAAATACAATAATATCCTGTCTCAGTTTCAGTTTGCTTGAAAACAAACCACTTCGCTCTTCAAATTCACTCATGATGGTTGATCTGATAGTGCTAATCTCACAGTAGTCACAGGTATTGTTCTCACTAAAACTTTTCACCCTCATGGCTCGCTATCTTCCTCAGATAAGCTCCATGCTGTTGGCCTTTCCCAGCATGCACTGTAGTGGTTTAATTCATGTGTTGTTTTGCAAGGGTGTAAATCATTTGCTAACTGAGCAGTAAGGAGTGCCTCAAGGCTCTATCATATGACCACTTCTGTTTTCTGTTGTTATCAAAGGCGCGATGAGTCATTCTGGAGAGAGATTGTTGATACTGCAACCTCTCCTTCTTCACAATACCAACTACATATTAGCAGGCCAGATTTATCATCCCTCTCACATCCCATTTGTTGAATTTCAAATTCAGCAGCAAATTCAAGATCACCCCTCCCTTAATGAGCTACTATTATTGCTTTACTCATTAACTATATGCAGATGATACTATTATATATGGGATCAATAAAGTTTTATCTTATCTTAAACATTAACAGCTTCAGGATTCAAATTCAGGATGCTTTGCTATCTGACTTAAGCAATCTCCAAACTTTGTAACAAGGGATCAAATTGCTGGCCAATAAAGCTCAATCTTATACAATTGTCCTTAACTTGAGGCAGAACCACAACTCCAAATCTAACTCTCTTTTTAGCTATTTGGCTTGTATTGACAGGACGTCCCTCCACCAGAAAGTTAATAGCATTTGATATTTTGGTGTATTTTGGTGTTGTTGCTCTGTATCGTTACATAGATTTGCTCCATAACTTATTTTTTCTGGACTATGTTGACATTGTTTGTCAAAAGGCTTCTAAATTCAAAGCTTGATGCACTCAGATGGCTCGCCCTTGATACAAGATGACAATTTCATTGATATCCGCTTATCTTTTAAGGCTTTGATTTTAACTCTCCTTTATACTTAAAAAAATTATTTGTCCCTTTTACATACATTTCTAAGATGCTCTGATCAGCTCCTTGTTATGGTCACCTGTGTCTCTCAGGAATTTGTAACAAAAAAAAAAGCTTTTAGAAATAATGTACCTTTACATATTTGCTCTCTGTCTTCACTGACTTATTTAAAAGTGTCCTCTTATCTTAAATCAAATTGCATGTGTCTTCAGTGGTGCTATCACCGACTGTTGCTCTCCGGCTTGATCATTTTTTCTTCTGTTTATCCAAAGGCTGTAACTCAGTGTTGTGCCTTCTGTTTTCTATATTTGCTTGTTCTTGTTTCCTTTTTTGTTCTTGCGAGTGTTTGCTCTGAGACCTCATTGGTTTATCCTGATAGAATAAATTTGACAAAGCAACATTTCTGTCAATAGCAGCTAACTCCAAGCTCTTTGTAAGAAGTCGGACAAGATTTTGGAAACTGTGTTAGGTCCCTGCAGCCTCTAGGCTGGATTCCTCTGGATGCCGTATCGATTGTCCTGAGGTTGAGTTTGAATAAACAGATTGCAATATATGCAATTTAAAAAGATGGTATTTAGCACAGGTGAGAATGTATTTTCTCTGCTGTGGATAACAATCAGTAACTTGAGAAGTAGGTCAGACGGTCCTGTGAAGGATTCAGGGGATTCGTCTTCAGTGTGGCCTCCTCACTCTCATTGCTTTTCTGTTGTCTACTGTGATGGACCCTCTAATGGAATTGGTCGTCAGATAGGAAATACGGAGATATAGTTTCAAGAAAATGGCAGGCTTGCTTCATTTCAGACGTTAATGTTGTGACTGGACGATGGGATGCTTTTAAATGACTGACTTGGGAATAGCAGGGGAGAAACATATTTTTAGAACTTTTAAAGAAGCAGTTGTGTGAAAACAACTTGGAGGCAAGGTGAAGTCAGAATTTGGCCTTGACATGATTTGTTTCAGCTCTTTGTTACCCAGGATGACACACTTTGTGTGCAGCTTTTATGTAGCAGTGCGATCTGCACAGTCATCAGCAGAAGGGACAGTATGTTTCCACATCGAGCAAAATAACAAGACAGGCACTACAGATAACTTCTTTCTTGGAATGAAACATTTCCCCTCGGAGAGGTAACATTTCGTCTTTTTGGCAGGGACTTGCTGACCTCTCCCTTCTGCGATGAAACAGAACAAACTGCCATCTATCTCAGATACAGCAGGGAAAATAAACAAGTAGTCCAGTGAGTCTGTCCTTGCAGACTTTTGTAATGAACTCCAGCTCAGTGCGTGCCCTCTATCGGCTCAGACTTTCCCATGTGCTCATGGATCCACCGAGCAGCACAGGTCACTAATGTTTGATCCATATGGAAAGACTTTCAGGCTCACTGTTAATGAGGGAGGTCAATCCATGCTGTGTCTGATCAAATGGGGTTGCTATTGTGTCTGAGTGTGGGAAGAGTGAGAGACACTGTTCAGTGCTGTGCAGCTCAAATGTGTTCCAGCTTCTTTTATGTCAATAGAGACTGTTTAGATGGCAATAAACTGAATATCTTTGGGTTTGTTGGGACTGTTTTTCGGTTAAAACAACCAATTTTAATACGTCCGTGCACTCAGTGAAGAGGTGTAATGTTAAAGACTTCAGAACAAATCACAAAGTGTGGATTCGACAGTCCTCCTGTGATCATTTTCAGATATTTGGTCTGTAAGAGTTTGAACTGGGATGTTTTGGGCAGCTCTGAGCAATGCTTCGTGATTGTTCGTGGACTGTAATCACTGCAGTTAGAAATGAAAGGAGCTGATGAATTGATCAGCAGCTGACAGCTGATGACAGGTTCCGCCGACTTCTTGACTGATTCCCGGGCTGGGAATTCAACAGAGTTTTGGCGAAAGGGACAGAATCGCAGCCGCTCCCAAAAGGAGTCGCTCACAGTCGACCCACAGCAGATTAGTGTGCAAGCTGGCCAGCAAAACGGTCAACCTGCGACACTTGTACAGTAGTAACCACGATGGGAGGTTAACCAGCCATTCATTCGTGGGATTATCCCTGTCCCTCATTGGCGGATGATGGATTGAATGCTTAGAGTCGGAGCGTGTCCCTGCGGAGCCTCGTCTCCCTTGATGCCCTCAGCCCGACTAATTTAAAACAGTGTTCACTGAATCTGTTCACTGAGTCAGTTATAGAAGAGGCATGCAGCTCTGAGGGGTGAGGATGTTTGTTGAAGATCTCTTTCAGTCTCTTTCTCTCGTTCTCTTCTTCACCCTCCTCCTCGTTCTCCATCACACTGTTCACACAGACACACACCCAAGTGTTTATGTGACACTAATGTGATCAGATTAGCTGCCAATTCATTGAGTAATCTAATTATTGAGCTGATTAGAGTAACAATGCTCTGCGGCATTTACTACTGAGACTGGCGGGGACGCTGGAATCAAACTGTACCAATGAATGGGAGCAGTGTTACACTTGCACGCACATACAGTACACTAGTTTTGTTTTTTTATGATTGATTGTGTCTGAATAATCCTACTGTGACTAAAAACTTAAAAATAGTTGGTGTCATTAGTAAATGTGAAAAATTATTTCCCAATAATAATAATAATAATATCATATTTTTAAAGCATACCACAAATTCCACATCATGGTCTTATTATTGTATTCTTACATTTCAAAGGATACCCAAAAATCTGAAGGGTCTGATAGGATGAGCCTACACACACACATACACACACTCATCAAACTCCTTTTATTCACTCCTCATCCTTAAAACTCTTGGGTGCGCTAACAGCTTATTATTACAGCTCTTTTCTCCCGGTGTATACATGCATCATTACCGGTGGTAACATCCCAGCTGACAAGCTTATCGTCTAACTGAAAACTTCAAAATGTGGGACTGTGGGATTCCACCTGAGGGGGTTTGACTAAGATGTGTATAAATATAGAGAGAGGCAGAGAGTGGCAGGGGGAAAAGAGCAGAAGACGTGATTGTTCACTGTGGGGTACCTGCCTCTTCAGCGTGGCTGTACCGCTGCGTGATGATGACGGTTTAAAGAACAGATGTGACAGACGGCACATAGCATTTCACATTTCTGTTATGACATCGCTAATGGCAGTTTCAGTCCTTGTCAACAAGCTAATGTGAATATACGGATATGTGTAGTCGTAATATGCATATTCTTTAATGATTTCCATTTCATTAAAGTGATCTATCATTTCTAAAATGAAAACAGTCAAAAAGTCATATCATTGATGTCGCTTGTTTTGTCCGATCAACATGACGAATTCAGAAACATGAAACATCAAGCTTGTAAAAACTTTTTGTGTTTGGCTTATGGTTTGCTTTGCTTCAGTTCTCATTGTTTTTGCCTGTGCTGTCGAATCAACTCGGCTCTTTTTGTGCCATGTTTTTGGAGGCTGTGCACCCAAGGTCCCTTCACTTTATGCATGTGAGTAAAGGACTTGGCATGCACATGTAGACTGCACCATTTTTGCTGTGAGGATTGCTGTGCTGCCCCTGCGCTGAGTACCCTCACTGTAGTCTGCCTCCGCTCAGGTTCCTCAGTTTTGCTTCCATTATGTCAGATGGTTTTAGATATTTTTGCTTTCACATATGGTTTTACATCGCGCAGTACGGCCTCTGCAGCTGTTGTTGTAATGACATACTATTTTTATTCCCCTTACTGGATGCCGTCTGTTATTTACCTATTAATATTCATACCTCTCCAGTAGCTATGTGATTATGTGATTACTTTAATTATTTCAATGACACACGTCTCTGTCTGTACTGCCTCATAATCAGTTTTCAAACCATTATTTAAGGTTTTGCAAAAGCATTTCCTGGGATGCAATCCTCCAGGTGGCATCGTCAGTCTTTTCTCCATTTTCCTCTTGTTGCCCTTTTGGCACTCCACATTCTTTATATTATTCCACGCTGCTGCACTGATGCCCTTTTTTGCTATTAAATGCTGTGATTCATCTTTTAATGATACCTTTAATCATGCATCTCTACTTAATACTGTCTGCTCCAGTATTTTAAAGTATGGTTTACATGTCTGCTCTGCTCCTGTTCATATCCTTTTTCTTGTTTTCACTTGCTGCTGCAACTGCCAAATGTCACTGTTCAGATCATTTAAGTTGAACCTATCCTACTGTATCTTATACTACATAATATTGCATCCTGCACATGGACCGCAAAGTGGGGCCGCAATTCTTTTATTCACTCGACTCAGATTTTTTGTGCAGGCCTCCGTTTGTTAGCTGATGAAAGAAACGTGGTACCAAAAGCATGCTGAGTGGAGTTGAGCCGAGGAGTACTTTGCAGTGAAAACACAACATTTCTGTTGCACCTCTGATTGGCTGAATCTGCTGTCTGCAGTGTAGAGCAGAAGTACCTTCGAGATGAAATGTGTTATTTAACATTTACACTACTCATTTTCTCACCCTGGGAGCTTAATAAAGCACTGGCTTTACTACAAAACACACAACATACACAAGTTAGGCTGTAATTGAAACCACTGAGTGTTGGTTTGTTTCCAAACTCTGAGGCAGTGTTCGCCCTGGTGAGTCACTCTCATTTAATAAATAATAGACAATAATACCCGGATGATCAGGAATCTGTTTGCTACTCTGGGTTTCATCAGGCCTTCTGCTGTAAATATGCTCCACATACACATTTGTATTCTCGTCTCATTAGTCGGTCTCAGTCGGAGCTGGTTTAAGTCTGCTGAGTCTTCTCTCCTTTCTCACTCTTTTCCTCTTCTCCTCCTCTATACTTTGTGTAATCACTGGGGAACTCGAGTCACTTTGCCTCTAAATGCAGACTAACAAAAGAGCAATCACTCGCCCTCGATCCCTCACTGTCTTGTTTCTTTCTGGCTGCTCCTTCGTCTGTCGTCTATCTGTACGCCTCTCTCTGGCCTTCCCTTCTCTCGCTCTCTCTCTCTATATATATATCACTTGGCTGATCTCGCTTTCTTCCCTCTTCTTCCTTCCTTTTTATATCTCACAGAGATGGTCCTCAGAGGCGTTCAGTGGAGTCATCTGATCTGAATAAATGTTTGCGATTAGAGCCAGGGCTGTCGTGTGGTTTGGGCTGCCGATGCGGGAGTCGGCACTCAAGTCACTCCGTTGTGCCGCGACGTTTAAATGAGTCTTTGTCAAAGCCTCCCGCCCTCCCCGCTCCTCTGTTTGTCACTCTCAGTTTGTGGCATCTATTTTTAATGGTCTGGGAGACGTGCGGAAGGCCCCAGCCTCTGTCCCCATCTGAGCGCACGAGATAGTCGAGGATGGTTGCTGTTTTCCTATCGCAGCGCCTTTTATTTGGATGCAGATTCGATGTGAAAACATTTGGGATATTATACAGTCTGTATAATAAATGCTGTCAGATAGAACCTCCAGTGTCTATGATTTCCAGGTTTATAGAGCCATTGAAAGCTGTATGCACATTGTTTTTCTCCGCCTCCTGAAAAGTTGAACCAAGAGCCATAAACAATTAATGTGCCACAAATCTCAACCTTTTAAAAGCTCCTTATGCAACAAAACCAATTGATATGTGTCCAGAATGAGATGTTCTCTCCGGCAATTACATATTTTTATGCCGTCCTTTGAAGACTAAATGCCTCAGAAAAGAGTGCAAACTTTTTCTCATCTTCAAAGATGGTCCACAGGGGGTTCCGCTTTTCCCCAAAGATTGCACCCGGGCAGGGATGTGCTCGCGTTGACCTCTCTGAGGCCTCGTTCCACGCCGCACAGCTGAGTGGCTGCTGAAATATGGCCAGACGGTGACCTTCCTTACTTTGATTTTGATGCTTTCACCACCCACGGTGCTTTCCTGGAGCCAGCCTCACGCACCACTCTCCCTCCTGCTGACGCTCCCAGCTCCCTGCAGTAGCAGGCTTTGAAGTGGGTGCTAGCCAGTTAGTGCAGGACATTATCAAATGGAAGGAACTCTTTGATCTGCTTTTTCCTTTTTGTTTTGCAAAAAACTTGTCATCTGTGCAGGGACATTTGTCAATGCACTCGTGAGTTATACAGTAATTTAAAGTTGGATTAACAAGCAAATGCATACCTGAGTGCTCTTGAACCTAACTTGACCTCTGATCATTGAAAACACACCACGCAACAAACATCATAATTACATTTGACTCTGATCCTGAAAGTGGAGTCAGGCCACACAATAAACGGAAGAATTCACAGTGATTTTCTTTCTCAGAACTGAGATTAAGAGATTCAATGATTAGTCCCTTAATCCACTAATGAATCAGCAACTTTCTAGATGAAAACAATGTTACCAAACATTTTTGGTTGGTTTCTGGTTCAAGCTTCGAAGTGTTTAGCTTTTGTTGTTGGACCATTTATGAGATCACTTGTAGCTCTCAGAAACCATGATGGGAATTTATGAACTAGTTTCAGATGATTTATACATCGAACAATACATCTGTTATAGAAATAGATAGCACAATGGGAATGCTGCGCTTATCATCACAGGTTCCCAAACTTATTTTGTCCTTCACCTTATCTCTCTGCCTGACACATCTGGATTTGTTGTTCTGCTCCCTCAGCTTACAGTATATACAGAAGGTCGTATAATGCAGTCTTGTCATTTGTTAATGAAACTTAAGGAGTAATTAGGTGCACAATATAGCTCTCTGCTAATTCAAAAACCCTGTCACAAGAGTACAAGCTCATCAGTGCTGGGGTTGCTCTCCACACTCTTCTAATGGAAATCCTGCTTTTGGCCCTTACAATACCGGAATGAAAGAATAATAGTGGACGAAGGCTTCATTTAACAACAGGAGCTGTTTTCACTGAAGGGAAATCTATAGAGAGACTTCATCCTGAACAAAGACTTCAAATGAAATGGTCATGCTCCATCAGTGTACTTGTGTGTTTGTGGAGGTCTAAACGTGTTTTCATGGAAATGATGCATGAGGCCACATTATCCCGGCACGGCTGCTGTATGCTGGCAGACCCACCAGCCGACCCACCCACTCTCCATGCTCTGCCCTTCTCCTGTGAGTGTGTGCTTCCTGGTGAATATGAATTGTCTGAATCGAATTAACCCAGGGGACTGGATTTATAGAAGTTTATATTCTTGAACTTTTCTTGTCTGTGACCCAAACTGTGTATGTTGAAGTTCAGGCCTGCAGATTCGTAGCTCATTAAAACACATTGGTACTTTTCCACCAGTGCCGACCCACCAGAAAATCACCTGTGACACCCAGTCCACACACACACACACACACACACACACACACACACACACACACACACACACACACACACACACACACACACACACACACACACACACACACACAGAGAAAATTGTCATTCATAGCAGTAGCTTCTGTCAAGGTCAGAGAAGCTTCTGTGCAAGAGTTTGAGAAAGTTAACCCCAAACTGGTGTCTGTCTCAGGATCACATCCCATCCTTAACTTGTCAGTTACTTGAGTATATTGTTGCTTCAAACACGAAAAATAAGACAGTGAGCACAATTTCAGCCTGCATACAGTAACATGACCGGCCCCGTTTCAAGTGCCATGTCGATAGAAATGTTTGTCCCAATACAACGGGAATGAAGACAATACTCACTCACTCACTCACTCACAACAACATAAAAAATGGTCTTAACGCATTAAAGCATGATACACTGGCACATGATAATTCAGCTCTTTCACCCATGGTGACTGCGTCTGTTGTTCACTCACTTTGAATGCTGAGACAGTTACATTGTTGGAACTGACTGCAGTTGGGTCTTATTGACAGCTGAGGTCATGGATCTGCCCATAGACCGCCAATGCTAATCGATTCAAGGCACCTTCAGAAGTTCCTGTTCCGGTCCTGTGGATTAGATCGAGACATCCCAACCTGCATATTTTCATGCCATTGTTGATTTGCTCATATATATTCAACATTGATTCAAATTGTTTTAACAATACTGGCGGGAACACGTGCCTTCCTCAAAACATGTTTCAGTCATGTGATCATTTATACATCCCTCTCAGCATTTGCACTCAAAGCAGTGATGAGGCAGTTTAGTGAGAGTGTGTGAGAGAGAGCATTATGGTTGGCTGGTAATCTGGTAATAAGGTATCCCACGGTATCTAAAAATAGCAACGGTATCAGTTTCATTACCGTCATTTAAAAAATGCTGCGCATATAGGTCTATAGCGGCCTAACATAATTGTAGCATCGTCATAACAAACTCCATACTGTAACTCAACATAACTCCGTTCAATGTATGTGGTTGAATTTTTACTCGAGAAAAAGGTACAATGCTAAAAAAAATGAACCTGAGCAGTTTTACAGGTGTTTCGTATGTCCAGGCGCTCATTTAGGCACATCTGGGCAGAGTACCGTTATTTCGTCCAAACATACGGAGAAACTCCTCTGTTGAAAACACTTTTTCAGCCTTTTTTCTGCTTGCTATTGTTCTTAGCTCTCATAAAAGGATGAAATGCAAATAAAACAGTAAAATAACACTTCGGGCTGCTCAGCAGAGTCCTCTGTGAGACGGAGCGGTGAAACTAACTGCATGGTTACGCCGGTCAATAGCTCAGCGACCCGCCCAAATTCACCATAGAAACACCAATGACGATCCAGAAGGAAGTAAGCCCAGAGATAGGTTATTGCATGAAGAGCGCTCCCTCCACTCTAGAAACCCCCTCCTCTTTATGTAAACAAGTAGGACCTTCGTGATTGATCTCAAACTAAGACAGAGTCATAGGAGGAGACATTAGCAGCATTTTTTCAAGCTGGAATATAACTTTTGACCACAAAACAGCAAAGGTAAAACACACTTTAAGTTTTTTCCTGCTACTCTTTAGCTGCTAGCTCACCGAGTGTTCGTCGCACAGTGAGGAGGCAGACATCTTCGTGATCATCAGCAGATGCAGTACTGTTGATGTGCGCTTTTCATTTTTTCATTACAAGCATATATAATTTCTTGGGGTAAGAATTATGTTTTGTTTGGGTGGCAGTGTTGGTAGAGGCTTTTATCTGAGTTTCTCTCTGTCATTCTGGTATGCTACAAGTTAAGATTGGTGCTTCTTAGCATGAGCATTGACCATCTGAACTGCGCGCATGTCACGTTGTCCTGCAAAGTGATTTTTAATTAGTCACGGTAATACCGTATGCTCCGGGAAAATGTAGGGAAGGTTTGACTGTACCAAAATTTGGATACTGCCCAACTCTAGTGAGCATGTTGGATAGAGAGGAAGAGATGGAGAGCGAGTGTGTGTCTGAGTGTGGAGAGAACCACAGCTGGATTAGTTAATGTGGTAACACCTTATATTAAGGTGCACATATTCACCATTAACTAATTGCTTATTAGCAGGCATATTAGTACCATAATGGCTCTTAGTCATTACAGAATTAAAACAGTTTCTGCATGACCATATTCTACATTTACTAGACCATTGAGTCATTGAGTTTTCCCTAATTACATCATCAACATCGTAATTACTGCTTATTGATAGGAAGCAAGGAAGTCATTGAACATGAATTGCAATCTTAGTCTAACCCTTAATAACCTAAACCCCCAGAATAAGGAATTAATAAGTGCTTCATAATGACTAATAAAGAACCAATGACGCTGCTAATATTCATTGAGCAACTAGTTAATAGTGTTACTGTTAGTGTGTTTTAATGCAGCTTCCTGCTGCAGACCTGATACTTTGGTTGTTTGTGGAAGATACTTTTTTTACAGTTTATGCTGAAAAAAGTGCAGTCGTGTGTGCGGCTGTCCTCTGTTACTTATTGCAAGAGTTGCCATCCATTTGTCAGCCAGTTACTTGGTCAGTTTGTTTTAACCAGGAAGGAGGAAACTCAAATGTATGAAGGTGACATTGAGAACAAACAATCAAAATGTTGTCTCCAAACCTGATAATAAAAAGTAAAGTTTTGTATGAGAGAGAGAGAGAGAGAGAGAGAGAGAGAGAGAGAGAGAGGGAGAGACTCGACAGCCCCTTTAGCTGAGTTAATTTCCCCTGACAGGAGGTTTCAACTCGTACTCTCATATAGATAGAGATGAGTGCCCTCCAATCCACAGCCAGCGACACTGACTGACTGACTGACTGACTGACTGACTGACTGACTGACTGACTGACTGACTGACTGACTGACTGACTGACTGACTGACTGACAGGCAAACAGACAAAAATTAACTCTCTGAGCTCTCTCTCTCCTTCGGTCCCAGAGGAAACACTGAACTGCACAGCAGACGACTGTGACATATGATGCAGCTCTGTGTTTGCTGTGGTTGTGCTTCCGTGATGTGGCTCCTCCCTGCTCCAGCTGGCCACACTCAGGATATGCACAAAGTCTGCAAAATGTGGAAAATGCTTCATTTTAACCGTTATGTTTTCAAGGTTCGGAATATGTGCGAATTCAAATACGCTGTCTGATATTCAACATGTTTCATCTCCACAGTCACTCTTTTGAGCTAAACATCTTTTGATATTCGAAATGAAACGATCCTGCTGTATTTTTGTTGTTTAATATGAACAGCTGGTGAAATTACGTGGTTTAAAGGAATCCTGTGAACTTTATTTTTGCAGTTGCATGTATAGAAACACTTCAGGGGTGATGATAAAGGCTTCAGGAGCAGGAAACGTTTGGTCAGGGTATCGTGTGCTGTCTGGCAGACAGGGGGATAAAGTTAAGTCATTTTTATTCATAGAGCACAGTGCAGGTCATTGTACCAGACTATTCATTTATATTAGATTGGAGTATTGATAAATGACCAAACCTTGTAAAACATGACCCTGGTGGTTATGATATGTACGTCTGCATCTAATGCAGGACAAGCCCGAGGCTGACTCATGAATGTGCAGCGATGCTTACCAGCCTACCCAGATTCTGTAAATATGCATTCAGCACACACACAACACCTGATCATTCATCATTTACAGTTGGCCTTGGGGGGGGGGGGTTCAGTAAGTGAAAAAAACTTGTGTTTACACACATCTTCTTTTGACTTACCAAAGCGTGTCTCCATCTGGCGCTGCTGTTTACCGTCTGTTTTGCTTTTCCTGCCTGTAAAACATGTTTCTCTCTCGATGCGCTGACAGAGGCTTCTCAGTGGACTGAGTGCGTGCTGTTTGGCACCAGCAGGAGAAACTAGATTAAAGTGTCACGATATTGTTGACCTTTGGTTTTAGACTCTGAATTGTAGGACGTGATAGTTAGTGTTGGTGAGTCTGACTGGCCTCCAGCTAAATCTTCAGCAGCTCTCCAGTAGGAGTTATGTAACATCAAATACAATGAAACTCAACTAACTTTTCTGAGAGTAAAGATTTTTTACACACACACACACACACACACACACACACACACACACACACACACACACACACACACACACACACACACATATATATATTTTTATTTTTGTATTTTTTTTTTTCCTGTATTTTGTTATAGCTCTGTTTTCTCCAAGCGTAAACACCAGCAACAAACTCTTGTTTTCGTGCTGCATCTCCACCTGATCCCAGACCTCCATCCATCACTGTCGGCTGACTGTTTACACCTTAAATAAGGTCAAGACTGCAGTAACTAAACAATCAGGTTTCCGTCGACAAGAACATTTAAGTTTGGCTGCTGTGGGACCAAAGCTGTGACCAGAATTATTTTGGATGAAAACGAAACTTCGGGAAAACAGGAAGCGATGAAAGCGCTGCCGGAGCAAAGCTGTCGTCTTCCACTTGGCACCACGACTTTAAGCTGAGACAGACTCAAAATTCAATAATTTGTCATATGTACTGAGTGTTTGTTTGTGTGTGTGAACTCTGCAAATTCAGTAGCTACACATGACCTACACACAGTTTATCCAGCTCCTGCTTTTAACCAAAGAGAATATGCACTTCTAAAATCCACTGTATTCATAGGCTGTTCCCTCAGATGCTGCGCTTTCGGCTAATACAAATACACAGTTAGGCGGCGGCAGATCTTTTTCAGCGGGCTGTCAGAGTCTATTTCTCGCAAACCCTGACAACATCAGTTCACCTCTGACACCGCAATTGATTGGTCACAAATTCTGTAGAGTACGTGTCATACACCAACATCCTGACCTGATTCGTGCTGCGTGCATTGCATCACCCACATCTCCTGCATCATCCCCGGTATTGTTCTGCAAAGCTCCATCATTTAGAGTAACAGGACGAGAAATGCTTGAATCAGGGAACGTGATGCTGCATAATGTTCAGATGTGCTGCTGGCGGACCGTTATTTATTTAGCTCGGAGCAGAACGGAGGGATGCTGAGGAGCTCGACGTTCTTTCTGATAAATAAGAGCGGCTGCTGCTGTGCTGTGCTGTGTGTGCGTTTGTGGGTGTAGTGTGGTGCAGCTCCGGGTATCTGCTCGAAACTAAAGGATGGTGGTCTTTTGGTTTGACACCTGAATGCACAGCACAACCCCTGCTCTCTGTCTATCACACACACACACACACACACACACACACACACACACACACACACACACACACACACACACACACACGCAAACATCAGCAGGAATCTCACATTCTCCATCAGACTGGAAACACTGTCAGCCTCACAACAAGCTTTTTTCAGCGATGCTGTGTGTTTTTACACGCACATGCGTGAATTTCAGTGTAGTAACGTGCACAGTGTTGTGTGTGTGTGTGTTCTGTGTGTGTGTGTGTGTGTGTGTGTGTGTGTGTGTGTGTGTGTGAGAGAGTGTGAACGCGGCCTGTCAGTCTGCTTTACTGAGTACAAACTGGCATCATTAGCGAGCCTGTGACTGGCTGCCACGGCACACTGGTTACAGCACTGACAGCGAGGAAGTACAGAGCTTAAAACTGCTGTATTATTTCCAGCATATTTGTACATTTGACAAGTTTGCATCTCCACAAACTTGGAAACAGCTCAGCTGGCAGAAATGATCGTGAGACAGCGGGAGATGAAAGCAGCATCTGGCAACACACACACGCACACACACAGGGCTGTCAGTGGTAAGACAGCATTAAGCAGCTACATTGACATAATTTTCCTTCAACAATCAAAGACAAACAACACCATAAAGAAACACAGGTACTGAGGAAGTGCTCTTAAGCGTTTGGTGCACCGCAGAAGTCACATTAAAAACTCATATCCAACAACGTACGAGCTATTTCCACACTTTTTCAAATTGAAACCACTTTTATGTAACTGCTAAAGAATGACCACAGTTAAAAACTGCAACATCAGCAGCTTCAAGCCTGTTTAGAGCTTATTATCCTATAAAGGATAATAGATTCCCCTCTGATGGAGACAAATTGGTAACTCAGCCATGTTTGTCAAGTTGCCTCGAGGAAATTGTTTGAATAAAATCAGCGCTTTAAAATTGGCTAAAACTTTGGGAAACACAGCCACTTTAAATGGACTCTCATGAATAAAAGGATTACGACGAAAAAGAATTATGTGGCAGGAAACTGAACATGGTGTTTTCATTGAAAAAGGCGAGATTACAGCTAAGTTTAGAGAAGGACAACAGGTTGTTTGAGGCGATAGATGTTTTCCTTCTCTAAAGAATTATAGTTTTTGGTCATGGTTTGTCAAGATAAGAGCAAAAGCCTGACTCACAGCATACAGGAAACTTGCATGACTGGCAAATCACTGTGGATTTATAGTCAGAGCTAGAGCTCTCTGCAGGTTCAAAGATTTGTGCCTCAACCCGGGAATGTAATATTTGAAGACTGGGACCTGGACCCATCCAGAACCGAGAACAAGTGGACGCAAACCCGGCCTTCACACACAGACCCGATCCTCAACGATTTCACAGCTAATTGCTAGTATCAATTTAACATTAATTTACAAGTTGTCAGACGAAGCTTTGTGTCTTGCTCTCTTGCTGATTGAAACATGACTAATTAACTCCTTATTCCAGCTCAGACGTCCTCTTGCTGTCCACTCGCTGTCACTCATAATAATTGCAACCGTTTTGTTGCCACGGCTGCCCAAGTTAGCATTGCTAATTTGAGATCATCTGTGCTCTCTAAGATGAGTCTGTTGTGGCTCTTGTGTTTTTTTCCACCTTATTTCTTGGTTGGCGCACACACACACACACACACACGCACGCACGCACGCACGCACGCACGCACGCACGCACGCACACACACACACACACAGCACTTCCATTATGATCAGAGCTGTCTGATCACAGGTCAGGTGTCCTCGGGTGTTCCTGTGAAGACCTCGAGCCACAGCTGAGTTTTATTGTGTTTGCACATCTATCGCCACAGTCAGTGTCAGACCACAAATTTTCAATGGGAGACAGGTCTTAAAAGAATTTGTAAGGAAATTGCGTATTCACTGCCTTGCTAATAATTAACTGAGGAGAAAACCTTGAATGCTCACAAATTAACATGTTAAATCTCATTATTTTTCTTAAATCTGGACAGAGCCAGGTTGGTATTACCCCATGAGAGTGGTATTGATCTCATCTGCCTCGCGGCCAGAAAGGATATTAGTCAAACTGTTCTGTTAACAGTGATGTCCTGTAGATCATCGCGAGGTCACTGAATACTATCTGTCTTGTGTTTGGCTGCAGATCTTTTCTGGTCCCAGCCCATAGGTTGAGGTCCTCAGTCTTTCTGTCCTCATGTCATCCCTCCGTCTCTGATCAGCTCCACTGTTGTTGGCTCAAAGTCCTTGACGGGTCCTTTTTCTTCATCAGCTTCACTTTCTAGTTTTTGTCAACTCGACTGTCCTGCTGCCAACCTCCTGTTCATTTTGAATCTGTCCTCCCACTGAGCCCTGCACTTTGTTGTTTTTCTCCTCATCTCTGTCTCTTTGCTCTCCACTTTTGTTTCTTCCTCCTCTAACCGTTTTTATCCTCTCTGCCTTTAAATACCCCCTACACCTTTCATCCTTTACCTTTCTTCTCTGCTTTTTTCTCTGCGTAGTGCTACTCCTCTCCTCTCCAGCACAGCATGTTCTTTATGGTACAGCCTTCATCATTAGGTGCAGTATCTCACCTGCCTAACTGTAACGGCATCCCATCTCTGTTGCTTTGCTGCCCTTCTCTCAACAGCAGATCGGGTCCAGATGGCCTATTTCAGTGCTTAGTACTCACCATTGTCCACATGGAATAATCACATAACCATCATGGAGGTTTTAACTGCTTGTAGCACGAGACAGCAAATTTCTACTGCACATTTACTCTGTAATCAAGTTAAAATGAGAGCATTTGGCGTGTAGGAATGTCGATCCATCTGTCCAGCACTGTGTGTGAAGTCATGTAAAGTTGAAAGTGCCGTCTTCTTCAGTGGTCTTTCTAGTATTTAATGTGTGTAAGCTTTGCGACTACAGTGGATGAAAAGTCTATCAAAACCCAGATTATGTGGTGAGCTGAGGTCATGTATGGAAAAAATGATGAACATTGTTCTCTCTCTCTCTCTCTCTCTCTCTCTCTCTCTCTCTCTCTCTCTCTCTCTGTGCAGGTCTTCTCTGACGTGCCCTCATTGCCTTAAGCAGAGCAACACCTTCGACCCGTTTCTATGTATCTCCCTGCCGATCCCCCTACGACAAACCAGGTGATGTATAACAAACATGCTAACGTTGGTGCCGGTTAATATCATTTGATTATGGGCTGACACATTTGTCTGCCTCACAACACTATATTAAAGTAATAACTTGCCTAAAAACTACCAATTTATCCTGAATGACGTGTTGTGTGCTGTCTGTTGTACCTCAGCTATATTTCTTGTAATTGCTGGTGTCAGCAGTAAACTTGGTACTCCATCTTTTTGTGATCTTTTGCACTTTGGTCTCATTATGATCACAACATTAGTGAGTATATGTGTTGTATATGTATTCTACCACACTGTGCTTTGTTGGGTAAATCTCCTGCAGGCCCAAGTGCACAAAATGAGTCAACTCTGGATGTATGAGGTTGTCACCTGATATCAGTGATATGTAGACCATGCAATATCACAGAATGGTTTAACTCTGTGAATAAGCAGAAAAAGATATTCATCGCATCAGATGCACTGTAAGCACATTTCTAAAGGAAATTTGAGAAATATGGCTGCACAGACACATACGTAGGCTCACATTTGCACAAACATGCTGTACACACCAACAGCCCGTGGCCGTGGTCTTATCATAGTGATAAATGTTGGCCATCAAAAGTCCCTGAGCACACACTTTCTGTGTTTCCATTTTTAAACGTAACAGAAGCTGCGTGTCAGCAAGGTCCCGCCGTACGACTTTGACATAATGACGAAGGAGATGGAGAAAGAGAGAAGGAGAGGGAGGAAGAATGCACACAAGACTATTTCAGATTTCGGCGATAGATATAGACGTAAGACTTTGTGGCTCTAGTGAACTTAAAGCATCAGGAATCAGTTAGTGACTCCAGTGAAAGGTGCTACACACCCATGACACACCCATACAGGTGATTTTAATTATTAGCTTAGCTGCACCTGTTTTGGCGGAACAAATTACAGCTTTTTTTTCTTTCTGGAACAGACGATGGAGTCATGTGACATGAAGTCATCCCCATAAAAGCTCCAGTCCACCTCCAACCTCAGAAGAGGTCTAATCAACCAGAACAACTAAAAAAAAACCTGTATGTAAGGGTGGGCATTATGGCCAAAAGACTGTGTCACAGTATATGGATCAAGGGATCCATAAATAAAGCGCTGTATAGTAACATTTCTGTCAGTTCAATTAAGAAATGCTTTAAATAACCATACTGTACCAAACTTAATCACATTTGATATTTTCCTCTTTTATATGGAGCATCCATACAATAAAAAAAACAGCGGCCTCACATTGGACGACATTTGAGAAACAAAAGACTCAGGACACTAAGGGTGAATCCCATTTCTCTTTTCTACCCCTACCCCTTAGCCCTACCCCTTGTCCCTTGCCCCTTGAAACGGAGTGCCAAGAGGTAGGGCCGAAAGTCAACCCCTCCGAATTGGGACACCCCTTCGACAATCGCGTACGTCATCAGTAGTCGCCTCTGCCTCTTACGTAGGCAGATGCGACAAGCTAATGCTACCGTCACATTCGATTTGTGTATGACATTCCTGCATGTTGTATCCCACAACGCTATCAATGTAACTGAATACCAGCAGCGAGGTTGCCGAAGTTATTATTGATAACGTTATCACTGCAGATTATCAGGCTGCCCACAGAGCACCGCTAGTGGCATTCAGCCTGGCAACGGTAACCACGTAACTGAAGCCTCGACTATCGATTTTTTTCGGGGGGTTTTTTACGAGGAAAATGACCACTACACATTGAAACAACGTTAAAATAGACAATAAAGTGGTTTTCGTACATTTTAAAACTTCGTTCATGGAGAAAATACCGGTCTTGTAAGGCATTCTGAGAAATCTGTCGTACCCCTCCGTTTGGAGTGTGCCTGTTTGGAGGGGTACAAAGCCCTACCACTTCCCCCTACCCCTCCGTCATAATGGGAATTGGGACACCCCTACCCCTCCACGTGAACGTGCAAAAAGGAGGGGTAGGGCCAAGGGGGAGGGCCAAGGGGTGAAATGGGATTCAGCCTAAAACTAACTTTCTTTCTAAAGCTTTAAGGGTTCAAATGAGGACAGTTGGTGGCGATGCACCTCTGTTGCATCTGTCACGGCGCTGCCACCCTGAACATATAGCAGCGACGGTAATGCTATTTTCTCATATGAAGTCTGGACAGTGTCTGCAGAATCAGGTCCGGACATTGTTCAGACTTTCACACATTTGTCAGTGTCAGACGTGTTCTCACTTACTGCACATACTCCCTTTGGTTTTGGCGAGGGGTGGCGCCTGGGCAGAGGCAAGCAGAAAAGAGTATGAAGCTGCACCGTCAGCAACATGCCTACTCGCTCACTAGCAGCGTAGCAGTGCATTCACTGTGAATGACAGTGTGTAATACGACTTAAAGAATAGCTCCCGCGGTGGAAATGGTACAACCAAATCTCTACCAGTGGACAGATGTCTACATTTTTTGGTACATACTGCCATACTGCTGAACTCTACCTAAACGGGTGTGCAGGGCCTTTAAAATGAGTTGAATGAGGGGTCTCATGGTGACCACGGCATACTGGGGAACCACAGCATTGTAGGTTTTATCTCATATTGTCACCTCTTTCTCTCTCTGTCCCCGTGGCCAGTCGTGCATAAAACATCTAATAATAAATAAATAATTCAGCAAATACCTTTTGAATTCCAGCCACACAATTTTAAGATTTGTCTTCTTTACATTCAGTGTCCAAGTGAATGCTCCTATCTTCAAACACGCAGACGCTGCTGCTCTGCTTCCTCTCTCTGTGTCTTCCATAGCGAGGACTGCAGACTCAGTTTTACGGCGCCAGTTCGGTGACAGCGTGTGGTCTGTCCCTGCAGTTGTCTTAGCCCAGCACACGGGGAAATTCATTCAGGCTCGGTGTGGAACCGCTGCTGGACACTGTCTCACACACACGCGTATGCGCGCACACACACAGTGGCCTCCTCACGTCGTCCTGCTGCAGCGGTATCCCAGCAGAATGCCTGAAAAGTCTGAGGCCACCAGAGACAGAGCAGGGCCTGGCTGGCAGCGTGGCGTCAAGGTCTGTGTGCTGTAGATAATGGCAGTATGGCAGAGAGAAAAGGAAGATGGCTCTATCTCTGACTGCATTTTCTCCGCTAACCTTGCACAGTCACACAGTTTTGCATAATTCTTACTGAAGTCATTTTTGTAAAACAATAGAAAATATTCTGAAATGTCAAGATGCTTATTAGTGACTGCAACGTGAATTACAGGGTATTTTTAAACCTGGGTCCTATTTTTACGTATTTGGAGGTCTTAAAGACTGGCAGGTACAAAAAGATTTGGAATTGGTCCTGTAGATCGCCTCAGTCGGCAGGCGGATCCGACCTCATGTAACCAGATGACTGTTCGTAACTAACGTGTAGAAACACCAAAGTCAAACTAACCAGTCAAGACAGTGGCTGACCAACAGCTTCCATGGGATGAATTTGCTGTTTTTCTCAAAGGAATCTGGTGGTTTTGAGTTTTCAACCTGACATTGTTTAAATTTCTTCGTCACGTCCTGTGGCTGTCTTGCTTGAACTGTTGGCTACACTGCCACCCACAAATTTTGATGTCACTGCTCTGTTTCGTGTGTATCTGTATATTCATCTAACATTGATCATAGATCATCTTTAAACTGGGACATGTTGTGACAAACAGAATGCGCAGGAAGATATATTGCACAAATATAAACCTAAATCATAGAATTAGACACGATTTGTTGCAGTCGATCGAAAGCATGAAGCAACACTTGAAGGGTTTCTAAATCTATAACCAGTCTGATCATGATCCTGACTCTAACCTGGTTTTTCAAGATCATTTTGAATTTCCTGAATAGCACCAGGCACATTCGCTGTTTCAAGTGGGAACATATGAGAGTTTTCTGTGAGAGACTCCCAGGCTCCAAACCAACAGGGTGCTGAGAGGCTGAGAAAAAAACCCTGCTTTTAAGATGACATCTCTATTTCCTGTTCCTCTTGAGTTCCATCCCACACCTCTCATCGCATTTCATTTCACATCTCGGTGTCTCATCTTGGAGCATCTAACAACGTAAATAAAACAGCTGCTCAGATCCTCCGCCGTCTGCCCTGTCAGCCACCCCGCTGCTAACACATTACTCACCTGAATAATGCATGATGGGAAACAGGAAGTGGAGGTGTCAGCAATTACACAGTCTTCATCCCAAATGAGAAGGCGTGACCTTACTCTGTCTCCCTGCTCTCTTTTTTCCTCAATATTCCTTTTTTTTTTTTTGACTGCCCCGCTCTCCTTTCTGTTCTCGCCTGTGCTCATCAAACTCCATCCTTAGTTACAGATCTAGTTCACTATTTATTATATGTTTCGCACATCATTTTCATCTTTGCATCCCTTGCAGGAGGTGCTCAGATCTCTGTAAATCAGACATGTCCCGGCACGCAGCAGCTTCCTGCGGGACTGTCAACAATGTGCTGGTTTAGCTCATCACGTCCAGCCATGCATAAATTTGCATACACACACACACACACACACACACACACACACACACACACACACACACACACACCTGCAAAGGGACTCACATGGGAAGAAGAAAAGCGACAAGGCACCATGTGAAAATAGTCAATTCACTTCAGATATGAAGTCAGACAGACAGATGGGATGTGATTTTACTCTTGAAATTAGATTTCGTACAACAGTATTGTCAGAGGAAATCTTGTCCATTAAACGTCTCAGCAGTGCTTTTCAAAGTCTCAGTTCATTGAATGTTTTGTTTTGCTGTTTAGCAGCTGAAACACATCAAGACTCAGCAAAGCTCAATACATCTCTTGAACAAACTGACAACACGATTCTGTTGCCGCTGGCGTCCCTGAATTCTGAACAATTGCATTTGTCTCGCTCTTTTTTTATTTTATTGGGGGGTTTATATGTGTGTCTCTAGACAGTATGTGCGTACCGTGTGTGTGTGTGTGTGTGTGTGTGTGTATGTGTGTGTGTGTGTGTGTGTGTGTGTGTGTGTGTGTAAAAATGTGTAAATAACTCAGTATGCCAGGGTGTGTTTGGAATCTGTAATAATGTAAACATCAGAAAATCAGAATTGCAAAACAATTTGGCACTTTGCTCTAACATGTCATGTGTCTTCCTCTGTCTTCCTACCCCTCCTTCCCTTACACACACACACACACACACACACACACACACACACACACACACTTCCTCACCCTCCGCCCCCTCTCCCATTTGCCCCACAGGTCGATGTGTGTGACGCTGGTCTTCAGTACGAAGGGTCAGAGGTACCTGCGGGTGGGGCTGGCTGTGCCTCTCTTTGGTTCCCTGTCCTGCCTGAGAGCCATGGTGGCAGAGGAGGGCAACATCTCCCCGGACCAGGTACACACACACAGGAACACACCAGAGACCAGAGTGACCCCCCTGGAATTAATTTAGCTGCCTCACAAGTTGGAGGAAAACCCACTGAAACAATATGTAAAATAGTTTGAAACAAAAACAATCCAGTGAAACAAATGTCATTTAGAATATTAATGATGGCTGCAGTCCATCACATGAGCCATGTCCAGGGCCCTGGCAGTGTGCTGGCTGAGTGGCATGGTAAAGCGGGATGCTTGAGCTGTGTTCTGACTACTGGTTAGATGAGGGGTGGCGCCTGGGTAGAGCGTGCAGGAGGAGGAGGAGGAGGACTCGTAATGTCCGTAATGATGACTGTTTTTGTGTTGATGTTCATATCAACACTGAAAGAGTGAGAATCAATACACGGGCAATCAGAAAAGCGTACAAAGCAGCTACAGTCCATTCATGTGTCATCAACACACCCACTCACTCGCTGTGCTTTCTGCGGACATCGACCTGCTCTATTCATGGCCTGAATCAGATTACACGGCTTTTGCACTTGGAAGCTAGCAGGGTCAAGTCCGGTTAATGTCCGGTCCAACTAATTCTGACATTTGCCTTCACACATACAGCTCATCCGAGTATTGTCCGGACAAGTTGCTATAGCTATAAGCTGCTATAACAGGTACAAATGTCTTCTGTGAGAAATTAAAGATTATTTTAAGTGCATCAATCCTTTTATTTTTCTAACCCGGGTTTATTTTTTCTCCAAAAATTCCAAACATTTGATGCTTCCAGCATCTCAAACGTGCAGACCTTCTGCTTTGTTCTGTCATATAACATGTAAAATTGAGTATCTTTGTGTTTTAGACTGTTGGTGAGACCTCACAAGCAGTACAAAGACGTTGCTTTGCGTTGCAAAATTAGATAGATTAAAGTTCAGCCAGGAAGTAACTCTGCAGATATGTCTGTACTAAATTCAATCATTATTTTAACACCCACCTTTGTTTTCACTTTCAAATAAGATAATAGAAAATATAATATGGTTGAATGGCAAAAAAGCAGCATGCTTTGTACGCTGCCTGCTGTGCATTCTGGTTAGTGATGGCTTCACGTCCCCATTTCTCAACAGTCAAGTTCGCGATGAAAAGATTTTCTTAAATCACAATAATAATGGCCAGAACTGAAAAAAAAGAATAAAACTCAGGTAAAAACAATACATGAAACAGAATCCTCTGTTACAGCAGGGCAACAGTTGAATGCTTGCACATTTATCTGAAATGTCACAGACAGAAAGAAAGGGTAAAAGAAAAGGTTCCAGATGTGTGTGTTCATCAATCTTTCACCTGCGCTACAACACATGATGAGCACTGCTGTGTTTTCTAAACCTGCGTCCACACGGCAGAAACAAAATATACCTGTATGTTGATTAAGATGCATTTGTGCCACAACTGTCCCATGAACTCTGTTCTGAAATACACTGTACAGGTCTTAAGTGTTTGGCCCTCAGTGTCTGGCTGTAATAATGTTAGTTGTTGAGAGACAGATGATGATTTTCTCTGTCAGTGTTGATGCAGCACATTTTTTTCTGTGTGACGTCTATGATTTCTCTTTTTGTTTTTTGTGCAATTACAGGAAACATTTTGGGAATGGAAGCTTTTAGCAGTCGTGTGCAATTCAAGTTCCCTGTTGAATTGTTCTTGCAAACCAACTTTAGACTAATTTCTATTTCACTGGTGATGAAACTCATTTCAGTTCACAGAGTGAGGTTCTGGCGGCAGAGCAGGTAGTGCGCGTGCCTCACAGCAAGAAGGTCGCCGGTTCGATCCCCGGACCAAAAACATGCTCATTAGGTTAAGTGGTGACTCTAAAATTGCCCCTTGGTGTGAGTGTGAATGTTTGTTTGTCTTGTGTGTTGCCCTGCGATCGACTGGCGACCGGTCCAAGGTGTACCCCGCCTCTTGCCCGTTGACAGCTGGGATAGGCTCCGGCCCCCCAGCAACCCCGAAAGAGTGAGGTTCTCTCATTCAGGCGTTGCCGCTCCTGCACGTCCATGGGCTGCCCACACAGCTGCATTCACTTCCCTGGCAGATTAGACCTCGTCTCAGGACTGTGCACGGGTGTCGTCTCCCACTCTGCTGTTAGCTGTGATGCATTTGGGAGGAAAACTTGCACCTTTATCACTCTCATGGTTCTGCTCTTAATTACAATAACCTGTGGCAAAAGCAAAAAAGCAATCTGTAGCCTCTGGCAGGGGAGTGCACGCACACACACACACAGTTTTTATACTCAAATCAAATATACTACAGGAAACTGGACAGGGTTTATTATATGGATACAGATAAAATGCATGAACCATACTGTCTGCTCCACAGCTGATGATGACAGACTGTGTGTGTGTGTGTGTGTGTGTGTGTGTGTGTGTGTGTGTGTGTGTGTGGGACATCCATACTAAACTACTTAGTCGTACCACATTCACCTTTTCGATGTCTCCCTCTGCTAAGCAGTTGCTAAGCTCCTGAGCCTGTTTTCAGCTGTGCCATTAATTCTCTTCAATCATTTTCATCTTTTCTCACTTTTCATTGATTTATTTTCAATTTATTTTTATTTAAGAATTCCTATACAGTATGAATGGTCCATTTACAGGCGTGCTGAAGCATGATGATTAAATCAAGGGTCACTTCCCACAGTCTGTTATTATCATTAAGCTCACAGTTTGGTCTGTTTCACCTTTGAGTCTTAAATCATAATATATATTAATTTAGAAGTGCTTTGCCGTTGCTACCTGCAGTTTAATAACCCTTTCACACAGATTCAGCGCTTTCAAACCATTTAACAGGACACATGCCGCTCAATCACAGACGAGTATTTTCTGTGGTCATGGTATAAAGTACATCAAATAAATAAGAAGAAACTCTCTCAGCCTGCACTTCAAATACTTACAAGCTCAAAATATGCAGCAGTGTGAATTACATGGCTCTCCTCACTTAATACAATTTTTCTCTTCGACTCTCTGAAGATCTTGACTGAAACGAAGAAAGAAATGATGAAACTAGGAAAATACCAAAAAAAATAAGAGATTCAGAAAAAAGGAAATCCTTAATCTCATTCCCTTTGCAGATGTTTTTATTTTGATGTATTTCTGATCTCTGATTTTGTGCTTGTTTGAGAAATTTCTCTTCGTCTTTTACAAGCTGCTTTAACTGATTTATTTCTCGAAATAGAAAGCAGCAACCTTTGATTCCAAATACATGTAATTTTTTTTCCTCTCTAAATCTGCCTGCATGCAGTACCTTTCTCGGTTTATTTTGATCATACATCTATGCAGCTCATCACAGCCAGAGCCAGTTCTGGTACCAATTGGACTCAATGTTGTATTCATTTCTAGTTGAATTATGAATGAAAAAGGTTTTTTTTTTTTGTCTCTTGTGGGGGAATCTGGTTTACAGCACCAGAAAAAAAAAAATCTGGTTCAGCTCTGCGAGCATCGCTTGAGGCATGTCTGCAAGCCCAGAGGTTCACAGTGTCTGTGCTGGCTTCTCTCTGCAGGTCATCCTCTCAGAGTTGTACTCCACGGGGTTCCAGCGTTCCTTTGCAGATGACGACGATCTGACAGCAATCGCGGACAGCGACGTCGTCTACGCCTTTCAGGCTCCTCCCCTCTACAGTCGTGGAGGCTCCACCGCACCGCACTCAGGTAGCCATGGTAACAGGATGTCTGTCAAAAAAGCACGACACTGACTTTTTCACTCGTTTAGTTAGCAGAGGCACAGCGTCTGTAATGTGCTTTGCATTCTTCCCCTCATTCTGCTTCTTTATGCATGGCGGCACACAAACAAATTAAATGAAATGCCATGTCTGAATGCCAGCCTGGTGCATCACGCCACCCTCAAAAAAAAGTTTTCTTGAGTCGTGTCTCACCGGGACGAGCGCCGCCAAATGATTAATTTATCTGAAACTCTGAGACATCATCAGAACCGTTTCACTCCAGTCTCTGAAGATGACACCACTCGTCAGAGTCAGAGTGCTCTCCGGCTCTCGCGCTCTCTTGTTTTGTTCATAAGGTAAACAGCAGCAGAGGTGCTCCGTCTCCTTACTCTCATAAAGCAGAGATGCAGGTATGAGGTTGAGTCAGTGTTGCATCATCACTGGCCTTTAAAAAGCATTTTTGTCTGTGCAAGATGCTGCCGAAAGCACTGTTGACATGAGAATGAGGGCGAGTGTAATAACACACACACACTTTGCTCTGTAGATGTAGATATCTTTTTTGTGTGAAACATTATCGTTACTCCTCCTGCAGTGTTCAACATTAAAGGTATAATATAATAGATTTTCCTAATCACTGAAGATGTAAAAACTGCTGAATTTAATTTACAAAATATAGAATAAAATATTTTCTCTTGCCTGCTGTAAGCAGTAGTGTTGGTGATTGCAGGCTGATGTTACGCACCAGTGGGAACGTTGTAGCACTGTAACATAGCAAGGGAGCTCATCCTCTCATGACAGTTAAGTGTTGATTTTTGTAAACTCTTAAATCAGCTTAAAACACTGTCGATGAACAGGTGAGCATGTTTTCAAAGAAGTTCATTCATGTCTGTTACATACAGGATGAGAATCACATTTCAGTGAAATGGAAAATGTCTTTCTTTAATGAGGTTTCTGTAGTTTTAACTGTAGCAGCTTGGGCACTGTTGGACTGTGTGAAACACGCAGCAGGTTTCCGCCTGTTGTATCCAGTGAGTTATGGAATTTATGTGAAAAATTATCAGCGAGGTTCCAGGTGCTTAGACTACTTCTAGTGGAGTTGATGATGCAAGCACGAGCATCATCCTCTCAGTGTGGATGGATGGGCAGTCAGGCTGTGAGGTTAAACATTCAATCGGGGGCAAAACAGGTTTGATTTTTCATCTCTCAGGCGGCCTGTGTGAGCACTCATATGTCTCAATGGCATCAACTCTCCAGTCGCTGCTGTTCTCCAACAGACCTTCTGTCACGCTGTGGAGGAAAACCAGGCCGTAGATCTCTCGTATCGTACGAGCGGCGCTGCTCTGTCTGTGACGGTCCTGTCAAGAGACCTATGTTTGAAAGCCACACAGCAATCACAGATCAGTGTCAGTGTCTGAAAGGGGCTTAACTCAGTCATATTGCCACTCTGCATGTGAGCTCATTAATAGCTCTCTCTGTGGGTTGGCAGTTCAAGTGTTGGTTAGCCTTTTGCCCGCCAACCTACCTCTGAGTGAATGCTTTATGGGGGTTTTGATACCCCCGAACAT